>NC_142654.1:26290151-26593181 GCF_055504915.1 Nelumbo nucifera
GAGAAATCTCAATCGGAGGCATCCATAGCTTTACTTAGTTCTTCCTTGTCTGATTCTCTGTTGAGTTATAGAAATAATGTTTGGGATTTATGGCATAAACGATTGGGTCATCCATATTCCCAGAAATTAAAATTTTTGTTTGACTCTGGTTTAATTAAGAATAAAATTCCCCCTGTTGATACTTTTGATGTTTCTTGCACTACGTGTTGTTTGAGTAAAAGTCATGTTTTATCATTTCTTCATACATCTGAACATGCCACTAAACATTTTGAGATAATACATAGTGATGTTTGGTTTGCTTCTATTACTTCACGATTGGGGTACAGATATTTCGTATTATTTATAGATGATTGTACCAGATATACTTGGATTTATTTTCTGCAACACAAATCAGAAGTCTTTAGTGCATTTAAATTGTTTCATACTATGGTGCAAAATTGATTCAAGTGCAATGTGACTATCCTCCGCTCAGACTCAGGGGGAGAATATAGAGATGGAGACTTCCTGGCATACTTGAGGAGTTATGGAATTCAGTCTCAGGCAGCTACCCAGACACTCCACAGTAGAATGGTGTAGCTGAACGGAAGAACGAACATATTCTCAGTGTTGTGCGGACATTACTACAGGAGTCTCATACTCCAACTTCGTTTTGGGTAGAAGCAACCAGTACAGTCGTGTATTTGATCAATTTTCTTCCATCCTCTGTTCTAGGCAACACTTTTCCCTTCCAGAAACTTTTTGGTTATCCCCCAGATTTCTCTAGCCTTTATGTTTTTTGTTGTCTTTGTTTTGTTTGTCTTCCTGTTCGTGAACGATCTAAATTAACTGCTCAATCTGCTATGTGTGCCTTAGTGGGATATAGTCCTGACCACAAAGGATTTTTGTGTTATGATCCTGCTATTCGTCGTATTCGGATTTCTCAGAATGTTGTGTTTCTTGAACATATCTCCTTCTTTGCTGGGGTTGCTAGGTTGTCTACTTCCATCTCTGTTTTGCAAGACTTTGATTCAAATGACACTACTACTTCCTCAACTGAGAGAGATCTTCTTGTCTTCACCCACAAGCGGCTACATGTCTCGACTCCTGCACCTACAACCCCCCTTCCACCCGATCCAGAGCATTCATCTCAGATATCCTCTGTAAGTGAAACCTTGACCCAAGATCCTCCTATTTCAGATAGTAGTTCGGTTATTCCACTTCGTCGTTCTACCCATATCTCTCGACCTCCTAACCGCTATGGTTTTCCTTCAAACCATAATTCCTTTTCTATTGTACTTTCTTCCACAGATATCCCTAGATCTTATCAGCAAGTCATTAGAAGTTCTCAGTGGAAAGAAGCTATGGATGCCGAAATTCAAGCCCTCCATGACAATGATACTTGGGATCTTGTGCCAGCTCCTCCAGATACTTCTATTGTTGGAAGTTGTTGGGTCTATACGATCAAACTGAAATCAAATGGCTGTCTTGATCGATATAAGGCCCGGTTAGTTGCCCAAGGATACAGTCAGGATTATGGGATTGATTATGAAGAAACATTTGCCCCGGTTGCTAAGATCACCACAGTTCGGACTCTTATGACCATATCTGTTGTTTATTCCTAGACTATTTACCAATTAGATGTGAAGAATGCTTTCCTTCATGGTGAACTAAAGGAGACAGTCTACATGAAACCTCCGCCTGGATATTGCAGTGATCCTTCACATGTCTGTCACCTGAATAAGTCTTTATATGGCCTGGAGCAAGCACCCAGGGCTTGGTTTGAACGCTTTCGGGATGTTGTTGTTACAGTTGGGTATAATTAGAGTTCCTCTGACTACTCCCTCTTTGTTAAGAGAAGACCCCAAGGTATTACTATTCTTCTATTGTATGTTGATGACATGCTCCTAACGGGGGATGATCATGACGACATTTGTGAGCTGAAGTCCTTACTTCATAACTCATTTCACATGAGGGACCTGGGTCCTCTCACTTACTTCTTAGGTTTGGAGGTTCATCGTAGCAATCGAGGGTATTTTATTTGTCAACAAAAATACGCCTCTGATCTCGTCAAACTAGTTGGAATCACTGATGAGAAACATGTTGATACCCCCCTGGAGCTGAATGTCAAGCTATCTAAATCCGAAGGCCTCATCCTTCCTGATGCTACCTTGTACCATCAGCTTGTTGGCTCTTTGATCTATCTTACTATGACCAGGCCTGATATTTCACATGTTGTTCAGGTCGTCAGTCAATTTGTCTCTACCCCGAGACAACCTCATATGGCTGTTGTTCGCCGCATCATCTGTTATGTTAGAGACACAACCTCTCAGGGACTATTTTTCTCTTCCTCATCATCCATACAATTGAGGGTTTATGCTGATGCTGATTAGGCTGGTTGCCTTGACACTCGTCGATCCACTACTGGGTGGTGCGTCTTCATGGGTGACTCTCTCATCTCCTGGAAGTGCAAGAAACAACAAACTGTTTCTAAGTCTTCTACTAAAGTCGAGTATAGAGCTATGTCTTCTGCATGTAGCGAGATTGTTTGGCTGAAGTCACTTTTCATGGATCTTGGTATTTCTCTTCCTACTCCTATCCCTATGTATGCCAACAACACCAACACTATCAAAATCGCATCTAATCCAGTCTTTCATGAGAGGACTAAACATATCAAGGTGGATTGTCACTTTATTAGAGACCTCCTTGCTGCAAGCTCTATATCTCTTCCTCATGTTGCCTCTCACATGCAAATTGCCAACATCTTCACCAAGGCCATGACTAAAAGTCGACATCTCATTCTTGTGGGTAAACTGATGTTGATGTTTACGCATCAGTTTGAGGGGGAGTGTGAAGATAATATCTTGATGTACATTATTAGAGTAGTCCTTGTTGTACAATATCGTAGTTCTTATATTTTTATTTGTTCTTTTTATCTTTCAGCCCTGTAAGAGCATTCTCGTAACTGTACATGCATTTTATCTCTTTAATATAAAAGAGACTCTTTGGGGTGGGGGTCGACTATTCTTGACACCCCTAGATCTGTTTTCTTCTTGCTCTGAATTTAGTTCACAAAAGAAAAATGCTTTTAATCCATCATTGATCATTTCCATTCTAAAAAGCATTAATAAAAGAAAATTAATAATACATAGCCTATGAAAGAAAAAAAAATTGTGTGATAAATCAAAAATAATGGGAAAAAACAAATAAAGAAACGGATATAGACCTTATTATGCTGAATGCAATAGAGATATAGAGGAAAGAAAATGTCTGTGTTACTTGTAGTTAAAAGGGGAAAAAATGAAGGGTTGGAGCCCCTACTCCTAGTCACAGAAAGAAAGGAGTGATTACATAGGGAAAAAAGAACAAATGAATGATGCTTTGTTTTGTTTAAAGAAATTAAAAGTCATAGAAGAGACCTTCATGAAGAACAGATGAAGAAAGATACTAGTTGAAGCCATACTATAATAAGCACACCACTTTCTACCCTAAACTTAGTGGTTCTCCAAATTGGAATTTGGTCTTTATGATGCCCTTTTATACCTTTTCACCTTTATTTCAACAATATAATGTTGTTTAGCTGTGCTACACCTTTTTTTTTTTTTTGAGAAGAGGCGACATGTATCACTCATTCATTTATAGCAAAAAAGAGGGATGAACATCAGAGATGTACAAAACGAACACAAAAAGAGCAAAAACAAAGCCAAAGAACCACCTAAATTTCACAGGCATTGTGTTTGCACTATACAAAATGGTCCCATCCACCCCTGTTTTAGACACGCACACACACACAAAAAAAAAAAAAAAATCAGTGATAGAGCACTCCCTTAACCTGACAAGTGACACAATCTAATATCTGAAAATTTTGATTATAATAAACTTCTGCAAAGTGCCACCTATACAGTAGGTGATGGTAGCAAATTTGCAGCACAGACTGTAATTTGTTTCCACAGCCAGAAAGTAGATGCTATATTAGATGCACAGATATATCTCAAAATAGATATGTCGATGACCACAGATTTATCAACTCTACAATGACTTATAATTACAATCCTGCCTACAAAGTATACCATCATTCTTTGCACATCACTACCAAAAATAAAGATAGTGTACCCAGCTTGCCGTTGACCATTCAAAACATTACAGAATAATATCAATGCCTCTAGAGGCTCCTATGACTTATTGGTTGAGGCAGCAAATGTCAACCAGATGATCTACATGCCTGAGACAAAAAGTAGATATTTGGAAGCCTTCTCAAATAAATTACAAAGTCAAGCCTTTTCCAAATATGTATTCAATATGCATTGTTAGAACAAGGACATGGCAAAAAATATCGTCAAAATCCAAACAAAATAGGTGTCATGGAAATTACCAAGTATATTGTTCGCCCTTGAAATTCAAACTGAGCTCTGACCGAATCTCTTGTCAAACCAGCTTCTGGCCCAACCAGAACACGATTTTGTTGTAATAATGTGTTCAGCAGTGTAGACTTCCCAACATTGGGCCGTCCTACAATTGCCAACTGCAAGGGTAATTTAGACTCCTCAACCTCTGAGAAGCAATTATCCTCGCTTTCTCTGTCTGTGATAGAAAACGCAATCTTAGCTAAAGATCAAAAGACAGCAATGGCACAACAGAAATAGTCAGACATTAAGAAGAGCAAGTGCAAAAGATTGTGCAACAATGAAGAATGAGGGCTTTGTATTTGCACCATACTTTCAACCATACTCATTGTTATGATGTTCTCAGTCAGCCTTAATACTGTTGTAACTGTCCCCCTCCCACTTGAGACTTATCTGAAAGAATGAATTTTTTCTAAGGTATTTAAATAAATCCTTTGATCATGGTTACTGATCAAAATTGTTCATGATTGAATTATTTGGTTAATATGGACTATCAACTAATAAGGTAATTACAATGGTTCACTTTTTGTTCTAACATAAGATAACCACTTAACAACAGGGTACTTTTTTTTTATCAATTTAACAATAGGGTACTTTCTTTATTCTACAAGTATGTACCTATCACAACTAGTAGGAATTAGGAAATCATGGACTCAAATTAGTTTCTACTAGCACAAGCAAGCTTATTTCAGTCTGGCAGGACAAAAACTGAGAGACACGTTGCTTACCATTTAAAACATGGAGCATATAATCATCAAGCAAAGGCTGAAGGGTTTCATATAATTCGACCATACCCAATCCAGTCTCTGCAGATATAGGAATGGGATCCCCATATCCTAATTTATGGGCTTCCCCAGCTACTGCAGTAAGAAACCCACTTTGGTCATCAAGTGATTCAGATTTGTTCATCACTAAAATGGTAGCGATTCCAGGTGCATGCTTGCGCAGCCACTTCCCAACTTCTACATCCATTGGTTGCAAACCATCCCTAAAACAGAGATTAGAGGTAAAGAAAGATAGAAAATCCACACCAATAGAGAACAACAATATGTATGCAATAAATGACTAGTATGCCACAACATGAAATAAATACATCAAACAACAAGTCTAAGTTATAAACATACTGATTAAAATAAAAACCTAAGTCATCTAGCATATGCTAAAAAATCATTCATGAAACTGACCTGACGTCCAACAATATGTATGCAATAAATGACTAGTATGCCACAACATGAAATAAATACATCAAACAACAAGTCTAAGTTATAAACATACTGATTAAAATAAAAACCTAAGTCATCTAGCATATGCTAAAAAATCATTCATGAAACTGACCTGACGTCTATCAAGAAGATTGCAAATTGTGTCCTTGCCAGCACATTTCTAGTCATTTCAGAAGTTCTGTCAAGAACACTTCCCGAAGATGCTGCCGTTTCTAAGCCAGCTGAATCCAATACCCTAAACCGCAAGTCACCCAATTTTGCGATTCCTTCACGTATGTCCCTTGTAACATGATCGTCTGGGGTGTTATATACAAGAGCTTCCCTCCTCCGGATAAAACTACATTAGATAAAAGGGAGGGGAGGATACAGTAACTAGCTTCAGATAAGAACACCCTTCCATGTTCCATGCGATCTAAAAAGAAAATACCAGAGAATCAACTCACCGATTAAAGAGTGCCGACTTGCCTACATTAGGACGCCCAACAAGAATTACAGTTGGGAGTAGCTCAGTGTCAACTTTGCTGAATTCAACGAATGATTTATTGCGGATTCTCTTGACCCTTTTTGTTTCAGCACTACCGGCGGTATCAGCGGCAGAATCCACAACTATGAGATCATCACCTGAATTATGACAACCCAGCAGTTTCTCTTCTTTTGCTCCAGCAAGTCCGCAAAATCCAACCGAGAGAGCTCGACATCTCCGCATAGATGAGAATGAGATTAAACTGCAACAGTTCAATCTCTGGGGTGTCACTCTGGTGGTTTTCCTGAGTGAGTTGAGTGCATGACCCAATAAAGCTCCTAGGAAGCATCATCGTCAGCTCAGTTTAGTTTAACCCACATAAATTCTTCAATCAGAACGGCATAACAGATTTATTGGAATCTTAAAATTCGATTAAAAAGGGGAAAATGAAAGATTGTCTAATATATCAATTATCAAGTGGGAATCGAGGATAAACACAATACAAACCAAATGAATTGGCAACGTCTCTTTCGCTTTCGCCCCAAGACAAGAAGCTCTTTACTCCATTAATATTGCTAGGTGGCGTAGGACTGTGCCAGAGGAAGGTGAAGCCACAGGGCGGCCTCCGGCTGGCCAGAAGAGCTCGAACGCAGGATCGTCGAGCCATCTAAGGACTACATTTACATTTTACACTACGGTTGTGCTGCTACAAGAGCAATAGAAAAGGTCTCCGTCTCATTTTCGTATAATCCTTTTGGTTCCAATGCAGCTCTGTTTTCAACTTCGACTGCAACTGACGAGACGGGATACAAATTCAAACCTACACGAATGCCCGGACCTGGAGGCTGGAATGAGGTCTTCTGCTCTTAGGGTTCGTCTTGGACTCACACTCTCGGTCTGATCCAATCGGATCCGGTCCGATCCAATCGGGCTACTCACTCGTTGGCTTGCTGCTGCCCTTATCGCCCAACGGCCAACGCCCACAAATCACCGTAACAAATAAGAGAGAAAAGATCGAGGCAAATTAACATTACAAAGAAGAAAGAGAGGAGTCATAGAGCCTCCCTTGCCCTCAAATCCGCAGCTTGGTTAGTTTCATGATAAATTTGATGGTATTCTGGAATTGGGATCTGTTCCTCACGCAGGGCGCCCCACACCGATATGACCATGTGAGACGCCCTATTTGAGGAGCAGATCCACTCTCGATTTTCTGCCCCCGCAAATCAGCAGCTCATGAACCTTATAGCATTCCTCTGTGAGGAGTCCATATCTGCTCCTCACATTGTGTGCCTCACAGCATGCAGGAACATTTTCTGTCCTTAAATTTATTATTCATGGGGAGATGTTCCCAATACAGGGTGGGATGTGGGTTGTGAAGAGTGCAGTGTAAGGAACAGATCTCAATTCCTCTGTGAAAGTCTTTAGTATCCACCGCATCTCAATCTTCCTCTTTAAGCTCAGTTTGGAAGGAGTATAAATACAAATATATAGAATGCAAAACCTTGTGTTTTTGGATTATTTTGTATATATTTGTATTTATATTCTTTCCAAACTAAGCCTAAGGCATGACTAGGAGAGAATCGCCCCTCAATAGTAATTGGATGTCCATATAATTTAAGGCAATGTTATAGGCTTCCCAAGCAGCCCAAGCTTTCGCAGGTTAATGGAAGTGTTGTTAATAAAATATGCTTTAACCTTCAACACTTCTCCAAAAGCATATCTTGCAACACATGCAATAGCACAAGAATTATCACAATCTCGAGATGCAACAAAATTTATTTTGATCTCATCATCTCTTGGAAACTTCTAAATAATATGCTTCCATTTATCCCTTTTCGCTATTTCTGCAATTAGGTTGTAACTTCTTTGAGTATCTGAGAAAAGTTAAGCACAAAAACAGAATTTTTGTATGTATTGAATTGAATCCACAAGTGTTTACAATAAATAGATGTTGGTACCATTTACTTTTGGTAACCAGGAAAAAGGGAAAAATATACAAGGTAATGTTTGCTAGACACATATGGTAATCATACAACAATATACAAGGTAATAAATTGCAAGACTCCCCCTCAAGTTGGGGCATGAATGTTGAGAATGCCCAACTTGCGTGTGAGATAACGAAGTTGTGTTGCACCTAGGGGTTTGGTAAAAACATCGACAAGTTGATTAGAAGTTGAAACATGTATAGTGCAAATCAAGTCTTGTTGGAGCTTTTCTCATACGATGTAACAGTCAATCTCTATGTGTTCTGTGCATTCATGAAACACGGGATTAGTAACAATGTGTAGAGCATCTTGTTTGTCACAATAAAGAAAAGCATGTCAATGATGAGATACTTGTAAATCTTGTAATAAATAAAATAATCATTGGAGTTCACAACAAGTGGAGGCCATAGCTTTGTATTCCACTTCAGTAGAGGAGCGAGAGAATGTGTTTTGCTTCTTTGATTTCCACAAGATGGGTGATGGTCCAAGCAAGTTACGATAACCTAAAACAAAGCGACGAGACTCAGAGCAACTGGCCCAATCAAAATCACAATATGCATGAAACTGCAAAAGAACTAGAAGCAGTAAATAGTATTCATTGTCTTGGAGCCATCTTAATCTTAATAAAATGCAAGATCTGATGAGCTGCATCAAGATGCGGCAGGCATGGCTTGTCCATATATTGGCTCAACGCTTACATAGAGTAGGCAATGTCGAGCCATGTAATGGTGAGGTAGGGAAGATGCCCCACTAATCGGCAATAAGAAAAAGGATCAAAGAGCAGATTTCCATCAATGAAGGTAAGCTTGAGTTGTTGCTCCATGGGAACAGGAGAAGGTCGAGAACCAAGAAAACCAACATCATTAAGTATTCTTAAAGCATATTTGCATTAGGATAAGTGAATCCCACTAAAAGAACGAGCAATCTCAAGACCAAGGAAATATTTCAACTACCCAAGGTCTTTAATTTGAAATTGGTGGTGAAGATGATCTTTGAGCTGCTGAGTAGATGAAAGATCATTTCTAACCAAGATAACATCATCAACATATATGAGAATAGCAGTAAAAGAAGTGGTAGTTAAGCATGTGAAGAGAGAGTGATCAGCCTGTGATTGTGTGTACCCTATTGCAATCAAGGTAGCAGATAATTTGGCGAACTATTGTCGAGATGCTTGTTTAAGACCATAAAGTGATTTGTTCAATTTGCATACCCTATGCTCCCCCTGTCATGAAGAACCGAGAGGGATATCCATGTAAATCTCTTTTTTTAGGTATCCATGAAGGAAAGCCTTATTGACATCAAGTTGATATAAATGCCAATTACGAATTGCAGCAACCGCAAGGAGACAACGAATAGTGACAAGCTTTGCTATGGTAGCAAAAGTCTCATGATAATCAAGCCCTTCCTTTTGATTATATCCCTTAGCAACAAGACAAGCTTTATATCTTTCAATGAAACCATTAGATTTATACTTGACTTTGTAAATCCATTTGCATCCAATAGATTCTTTACTTGGAGGTAGTAAAGTGAGGGTCCAAGTATTATTAGCTTCAAGAGTTTGAATCTCCTTAGCCATAGCCTTTCTCCATAAGGGATCATGCATAGATTGTTGTAAACTATGAGGTTCTTGTGTGGAAGAGATAGACATTGAGAATGCTTTGTAAGCAGGGGATAGTTTATCATAAGATAAAACACAAGAGAGAGGGTGTGATGTATTGGACAAAAGACTCTATTGAAGAAGATATTGGCAAAGAAGGTGAAGAAGGACCCTAGGATGACTCATGTAAAGACGGTGGGTGGGGGCTATTGATCCAATAAGTGGAGTGACATGTAAGTCTGGCATGGGTAATGGTACAATATGAGAGGAACCAGTTTCGCTTGATGAGAGGGGGAAGACATCTTCATAAAAGACAACATAACAAGAAACAAAGATTGTTTGAGTTTCAAGATCATAAACTTGATATCGCTTTTTGCCATAACCCTAGAAAATACACCTACATACACAAGGATCAAATTTGGTTCGAGTAGAATTTATCATAGTTGCATAGCACAAACAACCAAACACATGGAGATGAGTTTATGAAGGCTTCAAACCAAAGAAGACTTTATATGGTCTTTTACTAGAAAGGAGTGGAGTGGGTGTTTGGTTTGTGAGATAGGTAGCTGTTAGCACACTATCTCCCCAAAAACAAGTGGGTAGTTCGGCTTGAAATAATAAGGTACGAGCAATTTCGATGATGTGGTGATTTTTTCTCTCAACAACTTCATTTTGTTGTGGAATGTACATGCAACTCTGTTGGTGAACAATTCTTTTGTCATTAAAGAAATCATCCATGTCAAACTCAAGGCCATTGCCACTCTTAACTTATTGGATGTACAAAAAAATAAAAATAGCACGAGTTTCATATCTATGATGCATCAAGTAAACCCAAGTGCTTTGTGAAAAATCATCAACTATACTCAAAAATAATGAGAACCATTCAAAGTGGTTGTATGATAACCACCCCAAATATCATAATGAACAAGTTGAAAATGTCTTGTTGTAGTAATTGAACTGATTGGAAATGACAAATGACTTTATTTAGCTAAATTAATGACAAATATCACAAGGTTCAACATTGTTAGGAACTATCAAACTCGAAATGTCTTTGGACAAAAGACCCATACGATTGTTATAAGGATCCCCCATCTGTTTATGCCAAATGTCATGAGAAATAATAGTAGTTATGGCATGCTTCGTAAGAAAAAAATAGTGTCCACCCTGTTTACCCGCTCCAATCATTGTCTTCAATGACGGGTCCTGTATAAGACAATGATCATGTGAGAAACTTTACGACACATTGACATTGTGTGGTAAGTTTGTGCACTGAAATAACGTTAAAACCAAAAGATGGAATACAAAGAATTACTATTAAGATAATGAAGGGCACTAAAGTAACTGTTCCAATATGGGTAACAGGTGTTAGTCGACCAAAATCTGTTCAATCGAAAGAAATGAACAATTTAAAATAAAATTTTACCTCCAGTGGCCATAACCTCTGTGCAAGGAACTCCCTTACCAATAAGTGTATATTGATCGAAACCGCTTTCTACTTTGATTCCTTGCTTCGGATTGATACAGTCGAGTTACTCAACAGCTACACACCGATTATAGTCGGTGACTCGCGAGAACTGTAATAACCCCTTAGATCTCTAGTTGATTTCTCTTGTGTATTAACTCTCTAGTTCAGTGCTAATAGGGAGTATTCTTTTTCTCTTTTTGGGAGAGCAAAATGAGAATGAAACTTGAAGGAGAAAAGCCAAGAGGGATCACACGCCTAGGGGAGATGGATCCTCTCTCTAGTCATTCTTTTAGGCAATCTTCCTATCAAAGATCTTGCCTAATTAGAGGGAATTTAATTCCCATAATTTCTGTCAATCAATCAGCCCCATGGTTTCCAAAATTGTAAATGGGATATTTAAATTAAAATTTGAATCTCACAAATCCCTCAATTTATGAGGCTGTTTTATTAGGAAATTGTTTAAGTCCAACACCCTCATAATGAGCTCTAATTAGGGTGATTGGATTTGGACCAATTCAATCTGGATCGTGGCCATTATGATGGGCCACAATCCGGGTCCTACCCAACGGGTAATTTCTCTAACAACATGCACACTAAACCCATTTGGTAACTTGATAGTTGAAGAACCAACAACAGTAATGGTGGATAACAAAGAAACTGAACAAACCATGTGGTCGGTGGTTCTTGTGTTTAATATCCACTGAGTAGTTGAAGAAATTAAAGTGAGACTAAGAGAGATACCTGATAACATGTTATCTGATTGAGAAATATACCTGCAAGGTTGGCACTATGAGGGGACTTATTGAGTAATATTTAGTAGTTGTTGATATTGAGCTGGAGTGAAGGGAAAGTTTCCAGCAGATTGGTTTGTATTAGTTTCACATGAAACCTGATTTGCATTAGAATGTGAGGCATCCTTCTTGTAGAGACGATGACCTAGAGGATACCCATGAAGCTTATAACACCCATCCATAGTGATCACAAGGGCGTCTTTCTTGATTTTCTGTTCCTTTCTTCTTTTGTGTCATTGCATATCTATTATTAGTAGTAGCATCTCCTCCGGTAAGAAATGCAACTGAATCTGAATGAGTAGTGCTACCAATCACGATGTCATGTTGCCACTCTTCTTGTAAAAGGAGGGAGAAGTACAGATACAGTTGATGCAGAATTCTGAATTCCAGTCCCCCTTCCCCCTACTACTAGCTCTCTCCCCCTATAAATCACATCCTGCCCGTAAATTTAGTATCAATTCATGGTCAGGATGCATTCCCCCTGTACTATAGGGACTATAAAATCCTGTTGTAGGCTGATTGGTCATTCTCCCAAAACCCAATTGATGTCAAGGGATGGATCCATCATGAGGACCTGTCCTCGCACAGCAATGTAAGACTCGTTGAGTCCCATTAAATATTCGATGACCCGATCCTTCTGTATGTAATCAACAAGTGATGTCATGGCACCACAGGAACAGGTAGGCAAGGGCCGATAGTTATTCTAACTCATTGTGAGCGATGTGCCCTTATATAGGTGTTAAAGAGTGTCGTTGTGGTCATTGCTTGTGGGACATGTCGGAATTGGAATCAGAATGATATATTCTCTTCATCTGTTTGGTTTAGTTTAGAATCCAAATCAAAATTGGTTGTAATGGATTCTTATGGGAGGGAATCGCCATCCCCTAATGTCATTTCACTAAGAATAGGAGTGGGATTTTAATTTTGGCATTGATCTTAGCGTTATGATGTTTGCCACGTGTCCCCAATCCCTTTGACGGTTGCATTGCGCATCAGCGTTAGCCTTCAGGGCATATAGGTGTGCCACATCACCATTCTTCGACTCAGCTTACCATCACTTCGTCAAACTTCCACGTGGAGATTCAACCTGGGCCAGATTTACGACCCATCAAATTTTAAAACACAAGTACACAACCACACTTTGTTCGAACTTCGAAGTTAACCACGAAAAACATCCCCTATTAACTACTAACCGAGTTCGGATCAGGACATTGCTGGTCACGCGCATCTTGCCGTACATCAAAAACATTGATTGTACTTTATAACACTGATATTCCTGATGTATAGCTGGATGCGCGTGGCCAGTAATGTATCGTCGTCAGCAGATCCGGACTCTTAGTCTAATCCGACGGCATGGAAACCCAACCGACCCAACCGGCCCGATTCGAATTTGTTTAATTGGATGTGCTAAAGTCCAAACACGACGCACACTATGAACTACTATCGTAAAGTGATACTTCCAGCCATTTTCAGCCGTACATCAGGAACATCTCCGGGAGTAAATCTGAATTCTCGCTAAAAATCCCTAAAATCTCTGACTCGAAGTAAGGTAGAGGTGAGCAGCAGAGTCTCAGCAGACCACCTAGACACCAACACCAACCGGCGGAGAAAGATCTTCTGTCAGAGGTAAAATGAAAAGAATCTTTGGTTGAAGAGGGAGAAAATAAGAGAGAAAGAAAGGTTTCTTCTCCTGCTTTAGTTGCGGTTCTTTCGATAAAGAAATCTGTGGCAGTCTCTCCCGTCTCAGAGCTTCGCTTCTTTTATTTACAGTGATCTGTGTGTGTGTATGTGTGTCAAAGAAATTGAAATGTTTCTAAACTCCGAAGTGCATCATGGAAGCAATTCATTATCCAAATGCAGGACGACCTTCAACAACGCTTTACGACAAGAAAATGCGTGAAGATATTATGAAACTTGAAAATGAATCACGAAGAAGTGATTCTTCAAGAGACACAAAGGAACCCCCAAATAGAATATTGTGAATGGATTATCCCTCTTCTCCATGGGCATTAAGCAAGTTCCTCAGTAATCAGTATTAAAGATATTAATGGATTCTATTTAAATGCTAAACCAACATTTTTTAATGGTTGATGTATTTCTGTACTTGCTGAAGGTAATTTGGATTTTGAATCATAAAAGCATCGTTTGTTCAATGTAATGGGGGAAGGAATGGAAAACTTTCTGCGCAAGGAAGGCTAATATAGAGATGAGTATTTCAGAGAGTAATCCTTTCCCGCCTTTTTTACATTGAAACTTGTGCCAGAACAAAAATTGAAAACAAGTATAGCGTTCAATTTGAGTTAATTTTATAGTAATTTCGTGTATATTCAACCGTTCAATTTGACAAGGCCTCTATTTTTCCGATACATCATGTTTGATTTGGTAGAAACCGAGAGAGAAACAAACAATATATTTGTAATGATCTATTTTAAAATCTTCAGTGGCTTGTGGAAACAATTGAAGCTTTGATTATCACAATGTGGAAGTTTTTGTTATAGAGAGAATGAGTACTTAAATGTGAATCTGTTTGACTTGAAATCAATTTAAATATCATATTCTTTTTAGTTAGAAAAGAATATATTCTTTTTCTTTTAATATGGAAAAGTTATATACAAAGGACCAACAAAAAAATTATATAAATAAGGAATATATCAAAACAAGGAGATAAAACATACACAAAATGTCTTGCTACTTCAAACACTTCATAACTGCTAAATTTAATAAAGTTAAGGATTACCTGGTCAATAGGCTTGCTAACTGTGTCAATTGCACTATTACAACTACATTAAACTCTATCAGAAGTTGGAGCATGGTTCTGACAAAAAGGGCTTGCTATTTGTTCTTTTCTTGCAGTGGAGATTGCTCAGTTTCATTAGTGGATAACTCCAGGCCTAGGGTACCTCTTCATACTGATTCCATAAGATCAGTTTGTTTTGGTGCAGAAGGGAGTCTATAATTCTATTTGCATCTGCTGGTAAAGGCAAGCTTGTCAAGATTTGGATATAGATTCTGGGCAATGAATCTATACAGTGTAAGTTCTGGTGTGTTTGTTTCATGTTCATGGGAACTGATTAAGACCATATGGATAGCCTTTAAGCACCTATAAATACTAATGATGCACAATTGTAGTGTTGGGACAATATCTCAATGCTCTTATTTTCAAAAGACCATAAATCTTAATTCTGTTGCAATTTTCTATCTGTTTGGTTGTTAGATAAACAAAGGGACAAACTAGGGTGGTGGGGGAAGGGGAACCTTTAAAACATGGTTCCATCTTGTCAGACATCATCATCCCTCTTTCTATGCAGAGATCTCTTATGGTAATTTCAGTTGAATGGTGGATCTGAGATCTCTTATGGTAATAACCACAACTATGTTGTAGTTTCTAGTCTGTCCATGTTATTTGTGTTTTAACTGGATTTAGGATGGATTGGGTGCCTAGGTTGTCAATGCAAGCTTTGTGTATTTGCTTTTCCTGGCTCAAGCACAATCTATGTCAATGGTTGGGTCAATTTGGTCCAAGCTTCATGCATAATCTCTATCACTTGCATGTGTCGAAATTTATCACTCTTCCTTGTTAGTAAATGTCTATGTTTTTCTTTTTTATCATTATTGTTATTGATATGATTTTGGTTACCAAAATGATGTAGGTGCTCCGATAAGCGTGAGTACGATTACTATAAGCCATGGCAATTCTTTTCTTTGTTTTGCTGATAAGTTTGGTGTTGTTGGCTGGTGGATTTAGATGGGAATAGTGAAAATCAGTCTTTTGTCAAAATAATGAGGATAATTGATCCTTCTTCATTATTGAAATATCATGACTTCTATAGTTTGTAATTTATTATGGCTCTTCTTTTTCCTTATGCTTTATATTCCTTCTACAGGAAACCATTGGCTTTTTTACATTACAACTAGTCTTGCTGATGTATTCACAAGGTTGCTTATTTTTTGATGAACACGAATGGTCAAGCCTGACTTGTAAAGTTGATAGATGGGGATTAGAATCTTTATCTGTTGATTTACAAGCTGAACATAGATGATAATTTGGAAAAGAAAGATTTCAGCTTTAATTTTCATGTAAACATTTGTTGCTTATGTCACCCTTCTTCCTCCTTAGCCTGACTAGCACAAGAATACAAGTTTGAGTATGAGAGCATGCTAAAAATGCTGGAGGTTAGCTTCATTTCGAATCTTCTGCTCCCAAGATCCAGTATATCTGGGACCAACATTGGACAATGGTTTAAACCATTTAAATAGTACATGGTGAACTCTTGGACCATTGGACAATGGTTTAAATTTAAACCATTTAAAAGCACCTGGGTTGGATTGGTTCTCTATGGCATTTTTCCACAACTGTTGGGAAGTCTTGGAAAAGGATTTAAAAGAGGTGTTTGATGAATTTGACCAGAAATGGAAGATTTCACGAGGAACAAATTCCACTTTCATTTCCCTAGTGCCCAAGGAAAAGGAAGCTAAAACTCCAAGGGACTTCAGACCAATCAGTTTGGTGGGTGGCCTATACAAAATAATAGCAAAAGTCCTCTCAGGTAGAATAAAGAAGGTCTTACCCACAATAATCTCCCAATCTCAAGGAGCTTTTGTTGAAGGAAGACAAATTGTTTATCAAATATTAGTGATCAATGAGCGTGTTAAAAAGAAGTACAAGGGTGGAAAAGGATTTATTTGTAAATTGGACTTAGAAAAAGCTTATCATTTGGTGGACTGGTCCTTTCTTCTTGAGATTATGGAGAGAATTGTGTTTGGGGAAAAATGGAGGCTATGGGTTGAGGGATGCTTAAGAATAGTGCAATATTCAGTTCTGATTAATGGGTCTGCTAGAGATTTCTTTCTAGACAAGAGAGGTTTAAGACAGAGTAACCCTTTATGTTTGTTCCTTTTCACCTTATTGCAGAGGTCTTAAGCAGAATGGCCACAAAGGCGGATTTGAATGGCTTATTTGGAGGATGGAGGGTGGGAAGGGATGAGATTGTAGTCACCCATTTGTAATTTATAGATGGCATAATCCTCTTCAGTGAGGAATCTAGTTCTAAGTCCCTAGGGAACCTAAAAGAGTTGGTGAGTTCCTTTGAGAAACTGCCTAACTTATGGCTCAAATTTGGAAAAAGCTTTGTGGTGAAGATGAACTTGCAAGAAGAAGAAGTCCTTAATATAGCAGAGCTCTTAGGTTGTGAAATCAAAATGTGGCCTTTAGAATATCTAGGACTCCCCCTGGGTGGAAACCCAAGATCTAAGAGCTTTTAGAAGCCTTCTTTGGAAAGATTTACTAAAAAATTGGCTCTTTGGAAGAGGAATTACATCTCTTTGGAAGGGAGGATAACTTTGATCAAAGCAACCCTATCCAACCTTCCTATCTACTTCTTGTTCACTGCCCTTATACCCGTTAAAATTGCTAGGTAGTTAGAAAAGCTAATGTGGGATTTCTTGTGGGAACTGAGGGGTGGAAAGAAAGATCACTTAGTGAAATGGGAACAAGCTAGTAGACCCAAAGAAAAGGGTGGACTTGGTTTAGGAAACTTACCCCAAAAGAACTCAACTCTTCTAGGAAAGTGGCTATGAAGGTTTCCCCTAGAAAGAAACAAGCTCTAGCAAATCGGACAATGGCTGGGATGCAAAGGTAGCACTCAATGCAAACTCCTTCTCTCCTTGGAAAGCAATCTATGAGGTATATCTTTTCTTTGTTAATCTCATTCGGTATGATGTGGGCAATGGTCAGGAGTATTGTTTTGGGAGGAACTTTGGATAGGTAGTCAACCTCTAAAGGTTCAATTTTCTGCACTTTATGCACTCTCCGATTACAAATGTGAACCCATTTCTAATTATGTGATTTTCTTGGCCTCAAGGATAAATTGGGATTTTGGGTTTAGAAGAGGTCTAAGGGAAATGGAGTGTGATTCTCTCATCCTCCTCTTGGCCAAACTTGATTCCATCTTCTTGGATCAAAGTGTAGAGGGAAACAGAGCGTGGTCCATTTCCTCAGATGGTCTATTTACTTGTGCTTCCTTTTTTAACTTCTTAATTCAGCCTTCTACCTCAGGGGTGAATTTCCCTGTGAAAGAAATTTGGAGAAAGCCAATCCCTCCTAAAATTCAGGCTTTTTGCTGGGAAGTTTTCCTTGGAAAGATTAATACCAATGACATGCTGCAAAAAATAAGGCCAATTACATGCCTCTCTCCTCACATGTGCTTTCTTTGCAAAAACAATGGTGAAACTATTTCCCATATTTTCTTATCCTGTCCTTTTGTGCTTTGTATTTGGGACCATCTTTGTTCTCTCTTTGGGTGTAGATGGATTCCTCAAGATGTGGCAGGGATCTTTGTGAAGGGATGAGAGATCCATCCTATGGACGCCCAAAGATTGCGGAATAAGGGGCGAATTTCAAAAATTTTATCTCTCCCTTCAACTGGGAATCGTATTCCCTATTTAGAAAATCATATTTTCAATGATCAATCTTGAACCATAAACTGAACCAGATCTGAACCAAAAGGAGTAGGAGAGGATTATACCTGATACGGAGAAATACTATCTCCCAATGGAGGTGTTCACGCCCAAGGAAGGATCCAAAATCAGCTCCCACTGAAGATGGCGCAGTGAAGGATGGAGCAGAATCAGCAATGTTCTTCAAAAGAACTTGACCCTTCGCAAGAATCAACTGGACGGCTTGTGAGTACAGCTCCAATCAATCTTTTCCCAAAAGATTGAAATCAAGATCCAATCTTGATTGCTCCCAAGAACTGGAGATCGAACTGAAGGAATGGCAATGGCAGGAAGGTGGCGGTAGAAGAGAATTCGCAGTATGCAGGAAATCTCTTAATCTCTCTTTCTTAAAGAGAAGAATGCTATTGATGTTATTCTGTTCTTCAAGGCTGCCGCCCCTTTCCCCTTTTATAATCTTAAAGGGATCAGATCCTAATCAGATTAGGAGTTGCTAATCCAAATCATATTTGGATTAGAAGTCCCTTAGTGATAAGGGATAATCCTTATCTTATCTGCAGATCAGATCAGCTGTTTCCTAATCTAATTAGGAGGTTTCCAGATCTAAATCTTATTTAGATCTTGGACTCTCTGAGTGGATAGGGTCTAAGCCCAATCCTTTTAGCTGACCCACTTCAGAATTCGCCCCCTTTAAATGACTGGTCAAATCAGCCCAGTTCAAAATGGGCTTAAGGCCCATTAAGGTTATGTACTCAAAAACCTTCCAAATTGCTGCCCAGTTGGGCTTCCTTGTATGGCGTGGGACCCAAGCATTGATCTACACATCAGCCACATGGGTTCAACCCAGCCTTTGTTACAAGGCCTGGCCGAATGCACTGCTGAAGACAGTGTACCCCCTGAAACCCATCAAATGAGCTCTATGGGCCCAACACTTACACTAAGTGGTCCCTGGGCCAAGCCACCTTGTAACACCCAGGGACTGTGGGCAGATGCAAGATTAGCCCATCAGGCATTATCCTCAATGGTCTTACACTTAACCTCTCAGCCCATAATGATCATACACTGCCCGACAAGAGAGGACCTCTCCCTCGGCTGCAAGGAACAGTGTTGCACTCTCCACTTATATGGATCCCGGGAATTAAAACCTTCTTGCAAACATTTTAGAAACCATATATATACTTTTATATCTTATATAAATATATTTTGCAAAACAAATCTCAACGGTTGAAATCGGCTACCGGCAGTCTTGGTTTCCACAGTGTCAGCCTTGTCAGGGTAGGTCTCCCCAGACCAACCCACCGGCCGCGAACATTCTAAACTAACACGAGTCTCATTAAGTGTCCAGTTTAAGGGTATTACACAGAAACATACCAAGGGAACATGAATCAAATATGTATCTTTATTCATTTACAATAAACTCATAAAGTACATCATTCTGATTGAAGCTAAGGGCATACAAAACTGTCTAACAGCTCCCACTTGCACTTAGGTCCAATCAGGTACTAGCCGGAGTCCCATGCTTTCCATGTGTTTCTCAAACACTTTCTGTGACAGTGGCTTAGTCAATGGGTCTACCACATTCTCCGCTGATGCTACCTCTTTACACTATCCTCCCGTAGGTCCAGCGTTGTCATACAACGGTGGAATGGGTGATGTGCTGAATTCCAAATTCAGGAATGAATACCTTCATTCATAAGGCAGCCTCACTTACGGCAATGCTTTCGGCTTGGGTTGTGGACTATTAATTTGCTACTTAGGACCCCTGTTTGCTGACATTCAGGAAACAACACACGATCCTATCGTGAAAGCATATCCAGATGTAGACTTTCTATCATCTGGGTCTGACTGGAAATCGGCATCTGTATACCCTTGGATCTGTAGTGAGCTACCGTCGAACACCAGACAAAACTCTTTTGTCCTTCGAAGGTACTTAAGTATGTTTTTCAGAGCAGTCCAATGCTCCTGCCCTGGGTTGGCCTGAAATCTGCTTACTACACTCACTGCCTGAGCTATGTCAGGACGAGTGCATAGCATGGCATACATGATGCTCCCTACGGCTGAGGCATAAGGAACGTCTTTCTTGCCATCAATCTCCTCAGAAGTCTTGGGAGACATCTTCTTGGAGAGAGTGACTCCGTGCCTGAAAGGAACATTTCCTTTCTTGGAGTTTTCCATGCTGTATCTTTTGACTATTTTGTCAATGTAAGCAGATTGGGATAATCCTATTATCCGCTTCGATCTATCTCTATAGAGTCGAAGACCCAGTATATAGGAGGCTTCTCCTAGATCTTTCATGGAGAATTGCTGCGAAAGCCATACTTTCACTGTATTTAACATTCCTACATCATTCCCAATGAGTAGAATGTCATCTACATACAGAACCAAGAAGGTAACCTTATCCCCACTGTACTTCCTGTAGACACAGGGTTCATCCGGATTCTGCTCGAAGTCAAACGATTTGACAGCAGAGTTAAAACGGATGTTCCAACTTCTAGAAGCTTTTTTAAGCCCATATATGGATCTGTTAAGTTTACATACCATGTTTTCCTGACCTACAGCAATGAAGCCTTGCGGCTGCTGCATATAGATATCTTCAATAAGATCTCCATTCAGGAATGTAGTTTTGACATCCATCTGCCAAATCTCATAATCATGGTATGCTGCTACAGCTAGCAGGATCCTAATGGATTTAAGCATGGCCACAGGCGGAAAGGTTTCCTCATAATCGATGCCTTCTTTCTGAGTGTACCCTTTCGCCACTAGACGAGCCTTGAAGGTCTCAATCCTGCCATCGGGGCCCTTCTTCCTCTTGTAAATCCATTTGCAACCGATTGCTTTTACCCCGGAGGGTGGATCTACTAGAGTCCAGACTCCATTGGTCTCCATTGAGTCCATCTCTGCCCTCATGGCCTCCACCCACTTCTGGGAATCTATGTCCAACATAGCTTCCGCGTAAGTCACGGGATCCTCCTCACTAGTCAAGGTTTCCACCAGGTAACTATCCTGGTCATAACCATAACGGACTGGTGGCCTGGATGCCCGAGTGGATCTTCTAAGTTGGTCACTACCTGGAACTTGTGGGACATCTCCCACTGCTCCTGAGCTCTCCTCATCAAGAACAACTTCCTGACGATGGGTGTCCAGGATATAGTCGGTTTCCAAGAATTGCGCATTTCGACTGCAGAACACTTTCTGCTCACTTGGGTCATAGAAAAGGTAACCTACAGAGCCTTTTGGGTAGCCTACAAATAGGCAACGACTAGTTTTAGATTCCAACTTGTCTGCACTCGTTCTTTTAACGTGTGCTGGACAACCCCAAATCTTCAAGTGTCTGACACTTGGTTTCTTTCCGGTCCAAAGTTCATATGGAGTATTCGGAACCGATTTGGTTGGAACCCGATTCAGCACGTAAGTCGCAGTCTCTAATGCGTAACCCCAAAAGGATGTGGGTAACTCTGAGTGTATGAGAAGCGACCGGACCATATCTAATAAGGTCCTATTCCTCCTCTCTGAAACACCGTTAAGTTGTGGTGTAGCAGGAGGAGCTAATTGTGATACTATCCCATTGTCCTTTAAGTAGTCCCTGAATTCGTCAGAGAGATATTTGCCACCTCGATCGGATCGAAGGGCTTTAATTTCTCTCCCTAACTGTTTCTCGACCTCTTGTCTAAACTCTTTGAACTTTTCAAAGGATTCAGACTTGTGTCTCATTAGGTACACGTAACCATATCGTGAAAAATCATCTGTGAAGATGATGAAATACACGTGTTGATTTCGTGTCCTAACACTCAGGGGACCACATACATCAGTATGTATTAGGTCAAGTGTGCCCGTACATCTTTCAGGCTTACCATTAAATGGCCGTTTCGTCATCTTGCCTTGTAGGCAAGGCTCACAGGTGGGAAGATCTTCTACAGCTAGAAAATCCAAAGGACCATCCTTTACCAACCTTGTGATTCGGTCAACACCGATGTGGCCAAGTCGGTAATGCCACAGACACGTAGGATTAACTGTATCACGGGCTCTCTTCTTGGGGTTTTCAACCGACGTAGTTTCGGTTATGTTAGTTTCTAGAGAAGGATGTAGAACATAGAGACCGTTCTCCAGTTCCCCGTATGCGATGAATCTGTTGTTTCTTTTAATAGTAATCGTATTACTAAAGAAGACAGAATAACCATCTGCACACAGTTTTGAGACAGAAATCAAATTTCTTCTTAAATTTTGTACATAAAGACAATCTTTCAGTACAATTATTCCTTCTCTAAAATATAATTCCACGGTTCCTATGGCCGCGGCTGCAACAGTTGTAGTAGTCCCCAAGTTGAGTGTGACTTCTCCTTCACTCAGCCTTCTGCTTACCTTGAACCCCTGCAGTGAGTTACACGCATGAGTTGAAGCCCCGGAGTCAATACACCAGGACGCAGAAGCTACCAACAAATTGGTTTCTATAACACAAGTTTCGAAATTACCTTTCTTGGATTCTAGGTAGGCAGGACAATTCCTTTTCCAGTGCCCGGTCTTCTTGCAAAAATGACAGGCATCTGATGCCTTGTCCTTCCTCTGTTTCTTGGGTTTGGCAGCCTTTTTCTGGGGCTTTCTCTTCGCCTTCCTTTTCTTGCCCGATTTGCCAGTTTCAACAAGCATGGCAATGGGCTCATCCTTTTTAATCAATTCTTCGGCCCTCTGCAACATATTGCTAAGTTCCTGCAAGCTGACGTTCAGCTTGTTCATGTTGTAGTTCATGATGAATGGATTAAAGGATGGAGGCAGAGAGTTGAGAATAGCATCGATCTGAGTTACCAGATCCAGCCCGGATCCAAGAGCCTCTAGTTCGTTGATATAGCCCATCATCCGGAGACAATGGTCGTGAACTTGTTGGCCCTTGGTCATCTGCGCGGTCATGAACTGTTTCAAGACCTTCTGCCGAGTAGAACGATTCTGCTCTTCGTACATTGTCCTAAGACTGTCCAATACGTCCTTAGCAAATTCGATCTGATCGAACTGCCTCTGAATTGGATTGTCTAAGGAGGCAATGATATAGCAGCGGGCAAGGGAGTTTTTCTCCTCCCATTCTTGGTATTCTCTTCTTCGGGCCTCAGAAGCCCTACCTCCCGGACGATTCGGGGCAGGATTCTTGGCTACCTTGTCCAATTTCTCAGAGGTTAAGACCAACATAAGGTTCCTATACCAGTCAGCATAGTTTGGGCCTTTCAACTTGTTGTCATCAAGTAGCTTTGCAAATGATCCGTTTGCCATTTTCTGATAAAAGAGCAAACATCAGTCCACGACCTAATTCGATTCATGTTCATTTCATAGATATGGATTTTAATCTACGATCCATTTCCATTTATTCATCTCTGAGATTTCCCTCCTTTCTCAGTGACGGAAACTACGGGTTGTCTCTGGAAATGTGGGAAATCACATAGGGTGCATGAAGCCAACTGTTTCAGCTGCATAACCCCACCACCTTTCTGTGAAGGATCATATCCACTCATCATATGAGTTTTCCCTTTGGCCTCTGTCAGACAAGGTTCAGAGCCGTTTTCAGGTAAACCTTTCTGTCCAGTGAGTGCTTACCCATCTTATTCGTGAACGCCAAGGTACCGTGAGAGAGTTCCCATTTTCTGGTGAAGCCCCTCCCACATCGGTCTATGACGCCCCTATCATCTTATGAAACACTTAGACAAGCCCAACAGCAAATGGATAGCCCATTTTCTGGTGCGTTTCCTCATTACTGAAGGACCCATCCTCGTGCTAATGATGGAAGGCCTTTAGAGAGTTCATCATATGAATCTCCCTATCACATGCACTCATATCATCTAGAGGGAACAGATAATTACGCCCTAGTTCCATCTTTAGGTCAAACCAAAGTGGCTCCCACTGACTTCCATAAAGCCAGATTTTGGTGGGCCTAAATCGGCTAGGGTTCCGCACGAGACCTCATGATGAGGTGTGGGGCCCACCACTGAGGGAGGTCATCCAATGACCAAAAGGGACACCATGGCAATGATGTGCATTCAGCCATGGTGTGCGAAAGAGCCACTGTCGATTGAGCATGGGCCAAGTACTTATGGCCCATGTACGTAGCACATCACACATCCATACATCACATGCAGGGATAAATTGATCCAATCAATTAATTATCTGTAAAGCCCATTCGAAGCCCATTTTAAATCCATAATATTAACCATTAATATTATCTAGGTATATGGGCCGAATGGTTCAACCCATATAGCTTTTAAGGGTTAGGTGGGCTTTTAGCACTTTTAACTGTTTAAAACTGGGCCTTTACAGGTTGGGCCGAATTAACCATTTAATTAAATATCAATCCTTAGGCCCATTAGTGGGAAATTAGGGCTGACTTTCAACCTTGATTAAACCCTAGATTCGGTCCAAACAGTTTGAACCAATCTTGGTTCGAATGGGTCTAGGGTTTGATCTTTAATTAAATCTTTAATTCAAGAAAATAATCTGAAATTAATTACTGATAAAAGAAAAACAAGAATCAGTAAATCAGGGCTGTTCGCACAATCCATCCTGCAAAACAGAGGTTAGATCACAGAATGCAGTTTCACAAACTGCAAATCGCAGATGGCGATTCTCCCATCTGCGAAATCTTCTTCTCTGCGAAATCTCCCTTTCTGCGCCGCCATCTTCGATCCAAAATTAAAATAAATAGAAATCCTATTTCTATTAATAATTACAACAGATCAAATACCTATACATTGAGTCTAGAAAATAAAAAAAATTATTTACAGACCAAATGTAATAAATAAATCAAGAAACTGCAAATCTTGCAGGTTCCCTGCGCAAACCAAGATTTTGATCTCCTCTTGTATGAACAGCCCATAAATCAAGAAAATCATAAAGAACAATTCTAAATAATAATCAGATTTATATAAAATTAATTTCAGATTATTCGCCCATTAATTTTGGGAACAAAATTTCCCAAAACCCATATCTGCGCAAATCAGGTAGAACACCTTCTGCCCATTTGCGCAGGTTCAGATCTGAAACAAACTGGTTCAAGATTTGAACCATGGCTCTGATACCACTGAAGGGATGAGAGATCCATCCTATGGACGCCCAAAGATTGCGGAATAAGGGGCGAATTTCAAAAATTTTATCTCTCCCTTCAACTGGGAATCGTATTCCCTATTTAGAAAATCATATTTTCAAGGATCAATCTTGAACCATAAACTGAACCAGATCTGAACCAAAAGGAGTGGGAGAGGATTATACCTGATACGGAGAAATACTATCTCCCAATGGAGGTGTTCACGCCCAAGGAAGGATCCAAAATCAGCTCCCACTGAAGATGGCGCAGTGAAGGATGGAACAGAATCAGCAATGTTCTTCAAAAGAACTTGACCCTTCGCAAGAATCAACTGGACGGCTTGTGAGTACAGCTCCAATCAATCTTTTCCCAAAAGATTGAAATCAAGATCCAATCTTGATTGCTCCTAAGAACTGGAGATCGAACTGAAGGAATGGCAATGGCAGGAAGGTGGCGGTAGAAGAGAATTCGCAGTATGCAGGAAATCTCTTAATCTCTCTTTCTTAAAGAGAAGAATGCTATTGATGTTATTCTGTTCTTCAAGGCTGCCGCCCCCTTCCCCTTTTATAATCTTAAAGGGATCAGCTCCTAATCAGATTAGGAGTTGCTAATCCAAATCATATTTGGGTTAGAAGTCCCTTAGTGATAAGGGATAATCCTTATCTTATCTGCAGATCAGATCAGCTGTTTCCTAATCTAATTAGGAGGTTTCCAGATCTAAATCTTATTTAGATCTTGGACTCTCTGAGTGGATAGGGTCTAAGCCCAATCCTTTTAGCTGACCCACTTCAGAATTCGCCCCCTTTAAATGACTGATCAAATCAGCCCAGTTCAAAATGGGCTTAAGGCCCATTAAGGTTATGTACTCAAAAACCTTCCAAATTACTGCCCAGTTGGGCTTCCTTGTATGGCGTGGGACCCAAGCATTGATCTACACATCAGCCACATGGGTTCAGCCCAGCCTTTGTTACAAGGCCTGGCCGAATGCACTGCTGAAGACAGTGTACCCCCTGAAACCCATCAAATGAGCTCTATGGGCCCAACACTTACACTAAGTGGTCCCTGGGCCAAGCCGCCTTGTAACACCCAGGGACTGTGGGCAGATGCAAGATTAGCCCATCAGGCATTATCCTCAATGGTCTTACACTTAACCTCTCAGCCCATAATGATCATACACTGCCCGACAAGAGAGGACCTCTCCCTCGGCTGCAAGGAACAGTGTTGCACTCTCCACTTATATGGATCCCGGGAATTAAAACCTTCTTGCAAACATTTTAGAAACCATATATATACTTTTATATCTTATATAAATATATTTTGCAAAACAAATCTCAACGGTTGAAATCGGCTGCCGGCAGTCTTGGTTTCCATCAGTGAGAGTGCATCCCCGATCATTACCTTTGTCCGACAAAGGGGCTGATCTTGTCACTATGATCACCCACTCAGATGAATTCTCGGACTGTCCCAACATACCCAGGTTTTGACCCCCACTAAGGATCTCACTGATTGGTACATCAAAGATAGCCCAATCCGACACCTAGTGCAGTATCATAATCGAGTCTAGGGGTCAGGTGTAACTTTCCAGTTTTGTCCATCAATCTCCAAGGTCCAGGGCAATACTGGAAATATGGTCCAGTTCAAAGATTCAATTAATCCTACACTGTATGTGCCTAGGGTCTCACCCTGGCAGCTGAGACAGGCCACCCCAACCGACTTGGTGGCACCACAGTGTCAGCCTTGTCAGGGTAGGTCTCCCCAGACCGACCCACCGGCTGCGAACATTCTAAACTAACACGAGTCTCATTAAGTGTCCAGTTTAAGGGTATTACACAGAAACATACCAAGGGAACATGAATCAAATATGTATCTTTATTCATTTACAATAAACTCATAAAGTACATCATTCTGATTGAAGCTAAGGGCATACAAAACTGTCTAACACTTTGGAAATCCTGAAAAGTGGAAAAAATAAAAATAAAAGTAGCACATTGGGTAAAGCCCTTGGAGGAATTTAAATCTTTCTCACTAAATGATATTCTGAGAGATGGAAGAGTGGCTATGTCAGCTCAAAACAAGGAAAGAACAATGATGGAATGGAGACAACCAGCGGCCAACGTGTAAAACTTAACTTTGATGGAAGTTACATAGGCAATCAAGCAATAGCTGGGATAGGAGGGTTTTTTGAGACTTATAAGGGAAGGTGCTTGCATTATATTCAGGACCTGTAGCTAATGGTGATGCATTGATAATAGAGTTGTCTACTCTACTTCAGGGACTAAAATTTGCTAAGCAATTTTGGTTTCATAACTTGGAGGTGGAAGGGGATTCACAAGTGGTTATCTCATGGGCAAGGAATAGTACCCAAATCCCATGGTTTACAGGCATACTATCTGGGAAATAGAGTCCTTAGCAAGGGAGATAGATGTTGCTTTTAGATGGGTGAGAAGAACCAGCAAATGGGATGGTGGACACATTGGCTAAACAAGGGACTACAAGACAATAGATTTTTTGGGCAAAAATCTAAAGTTTTTCTTGGTGGGGAATTTTTCCACCTTGATGTAATTCCTTTAATTTGAAGTTAATAAAATTTATCCTTATTGATAAAAAAAACTCTTGGACCAATGACAATATTCTCCCGAATTTTGATATTATTGTTGTAATATCCCATTCCTTAAATAACGTTTTCTTTACAAATAATCTTGTGCTCAACTTAGTTGTATGCTTTTCCTGTCACTTTTTTAGAAAACATCTATTTGCCTTATTAGTCTTCTTTTTATTAGGGGATATATGTTGACAATATGAAATTTCCTGATTAAATAGAAGAAAACCAACCTAATCCAGATTGGAAAATGACTTGTCAAGACAAGGTATGGGACATGGAATTTATACTGAATTGAAGTTTCTACATGATAAGGCACTACAATTATTGAAAAAGAATTGAGTAAAACATAGGTTCAATAAAATGTGAAGCTACATTTTCACTTTTGTCAAGAACCTAGATGATCTTGTGATCTCTAAAATTTAGGAGGTTCTTCTGAAGTAATATTCAGTTATGCCCACATTGTCCTATTTTATTATCAGAGTGGTTCTTCTAACAATTTTTTATTTATGGTGTTAAAACTATTGCCTTATTTATCACTGTTACTTCTTTTCATTCCAAATTTAATATTTTGGAATTTTCTTCTGATTGGTAGTTCCTTGTTAGTGTAAATTCATGTAATTGAAGTTCCTGCTTCTTTAAAATTTATTGATGTTTTTAATGTAGATTTAATGCTTCCTTTATGCTCATTATACTTCTCTTGGCTAAGAAACCCATAAATGGAGGAGTAGGTGTGTGGTGTCCCAGTTTTAGAAGGAACCTGAATGATTGGGAAGTGGAATAATGGGAGGAGTTGATGCAGATCCTGAGCGTGATAAGGGTGGATACAACAAGGGGGGACAGGAGGATTTGGGCAAAGGAGAAATCAGGTAGTTTCTCAGCCAAATCTTTTAACAGCAGCCTGTGCAGGGAGGAGGAAGATAATTTTTCCGAAGACCTCATTTGGAGAACGGTGGCTCCTCTAAAAGTTTCCTTTTGTCTATGGGTGACGGCATTAGGGAAGTGCTTAACAGATGACAATTTGACAAAGAGAGGGTGGGTAGTAGAACCAAGTAGACGTGTCCTATTTGGAAACAACTCTGAAAAGTTGGAGCATCTCTTCCTGCACTGTAGATTTAGTTGGGTAATTTGGATGAAAATGTTAAAGAGGTTTTTGGAGTTCAGTCGTGCCTCCCAAGGAATGTATTTGGATCTGCTACGGGGTTGGATTCTAAGGGGTCTGTCGAGAAGAGGTAAGATTGTATGGAAGGTGCTGCCAGCGGTGGTGGTTGGTCAATCTGGTTGGAAAGAAACAAGAGACTCTTTGAAAACCAGTTGAGATCAGAGGAGGAAGTCTTAAAAAGCATTTGGGGAAGGTTACACTTCTGGGTGGCAACACACAAACTGTGCAAGAATTGCCCTTACAGTTCTTTTTTGGAGTATAGAAATCTTCTTGTATGATGTTCTTTTTTGGTTTTTCTGAGTTGTACAAAGCTTTGCCTTTCTCAGTTCCTCAGTGGGCAAGGCTGGATCTTTTTTCAGTCTTCTGTTAATGAAATACTTTACCTTTTCTCTCAAAAAAATAAAAAAAAAAACCCATAAATGGAGCTCATAAGATAAAATTTTTTTGCCCAGGTCACACAAATTCACACAAGAGTGAATTCCTGCCATCATATTTTCAATTCTTTTTACTTCTAATGTTCATTCCTTTGTTGGTCTATTTTTTTATGCACTCCAGAAATAAAAGTTATATTTTGATCTATTAAACCATGGGTTGATTACCAGACCAAAAAGGGCACTTTGACACTCAAAAAGAAAGGAAAAAGATAAACCAAACGTTTAACCTTTGAATGTATTCATTTTTTTTTTATCGGCAACTCAAGAAAATTTTATTAAGGTTAAGGAACAAAAAGGTACAACAAGAAGTTGTTAGGGAAAAGATCCCTTACAGCAAAGAACCCCCACACATTTAAGATTCAGCCCAAAACAAACCTTTGAATGTATTCATGTATGAATTAAGCATGAATTTATTTACCTACATACATGTCTACATTGCAAGTAAGCATGTGAATGCCTATGTGCCTTGTTTGTAGTTCTACCATTTTCCTGTTTTTCATTGATAAAAGTTTCTATTATCAATGAAAAAAGAACTCTTGATTAACTTTGATTCATTGCAAGTACTTTTGTTATTACAACCTCCACAATATGTTCATTGCTTTAAAATTGGATATGACAACTTAACTATATTGAACTCAACTCAATTAGATTTTGGATAGAGTATGATTGTAAAGTTGATCTATAGAACTCTGTTAAGTCAAATTGAAAAACGTGGGTAGCTTACCTATCCACCTTGACCCATGAGTTAATTCTCTCTCTCATTGGCCATGTTGAAGAGAAGTTTGCTCCCACACCCTCTGCATTCTCAGCCTTAGTCCTTTGAAGGCTTCAACCATGCAAAATACAGAGTTCAAGGCTTCAAAGCCTCATCCTTTAACAGTAAAAACTGAAAATGTGACAAGACCATCTTCAGGGCTTCAACTTTTTGACTGTTACACCGTGGTTTTTATAGTAATTTTACAAGAGAAATAACCTACAAGATAAGAACTTCGGTTGTTTGTTTGTTTGTTCCCCTTAAAAGCCATGCCATTTTTTCCTGAGCATTGGCATGGAGTTCAAATGACTTTTATGGTGATACCTTAATGTACATTCAACAAGTTGAGATTTGAGAATTTCTAGAACTGTAATTCTTTATTGTCCAATACACCATATTTGAACATATCCATGGTGCTGATACACTCTTCTGGTTTCTAGCTGTTGAATTCCTGAATGGAGGGATGATTCTTAGATAACTCTGTCTGGACCTTAGCAGGTTGAGAGTGGAGATTAATCCATGGTCACGACAGGTTTCTGTCTTGCTTCGCCTTTGTTTGTTCCCCAAGTTGTCAACATGGATTTCTTCCCCTTGGTAGTTGTGATTCAACTGTTTTTCTTGTGGGATTCCTGGATATCTTCTTGATATTTGTTAAATTGGAGCACAGGTAACCAAGCCTATTTATTCCATATGTCAGCTGTTATGCTTCATCTAAACAATCCATACTAGAAGGAAAAGGATGATACAAAATCTTTGCTATATGGAAATTAGCAATTATTTTTATTTCCACACCCTTCCTGATAGGGCAATAATGACATTTTTTTTGCTTGCCTCTTGAAGGTAGGATTTAAAGAGTCTAATAGGAAAGAAATCTGCTATCCTGCTGTCACTGGTATTTCTGCCTTTGCCAACGGTTCAATGGTTGTTGTGACCATCCAGAGGCAAGTCCCTTGGCTTTTCATACATTACATGGTTTAAAGGAATTGCCAATATATTCATTTCCTCAGGCTTTGAGGCTCCTTTTGGTACATTTCTTACATATATTTTAACCCCCCCCAAACAGTTGAGTAATGATTCTTATCTGTCACGTTTCTATGAGGGAACCTTTTCTTGTCAAGGTAAACATCTCAATTTCAGTAAGGAAGTATAACATGGATGGATTTTTTTTGAGTAGAAAAACTGGTAAATATTTGGATAAATACCAAAGCAGAAAAAATTCATACAATTCAATTTACATTGTCAGCTAAGCATTTTTCTTTGATCTGACTCATGATTTTAAGTACCTAGTTTTTGGTTGCATTTAGTTGCACTTTTGTTCAGTCAAACCCTCAAACTAATAAACCGATGACTGGGTAGCACCAGTGATGCAGACATGGACAAGATAAAGAAACTATGCAAGGATAAAGCAAGTTTCTCCAAATTCATGTTCCAGTTTCAATTTCATAATATCCAGGTAACTTTGGTGGTGTTTTTCTTGTTGCAGAGTTCCAGAAACAAATCAAAACCACCTATTTTGAAAGCAAATTTTTTGTTAAAATAAAAACACATAAATCATGTTCTTGGTTGTATATGTGTTGTTTTGTTTCTAGAACTGAAACTCAAAATGTATTCTTGAATTTCTGGTTTAAAGATCATGTTTTCATCCAGTGTTTGATATCATGTTTCACAAATCGTATAATATCTGTACCCAAAACTTGTTTTTGTTTTAAAAACCATTGCTTTTATGGTTTCAAAAGCATGACCTGTTTTTTAAACAAAACAACTTTGTTTTTGAGAAGGCAAAACAAGAACACAGTTCAACTTCAATTTTTTTGCTGATGTGGCAACTATATAAACAAATGAAACAAAAATGCTCATGTTGAAGAACACCCCCTTAGTTTTTAGTCAATTTGAATATTTTGAAAGATATTTTCTAGCTTGTTATTGTCATATGGATAGGATTAATCATCCTAAAGGGTCAAACTAGTTTAAAGAGCCTTATTGGGGAGGTTTTGGAATTTGAAAAGTTGATATCTTAATTATCACTTTTCTTGCAGTCTAAGATTTAAAGGGTCAAAACTTGTCTTTTTAACTTGATTTTGATGTCATTAAACAGTTTTTGATTTCAATTATTTATCCAACAAGATCAAGATCTTCTGAGTTTGATGTGTTTTGTGAAAGCTATGGTCATCTTAGTAATAGCCTAATAGGGTGTAAGTCTGACAAGATTCGCATCTGTCTAGTAAGCTTTTCTTAGAGTTGTTTAAGACAGTAGTCAAGGGTATGTCTTGGATTGTTTTTATGTTACATGTTTTTGCCACTTAGGCTTGCATATTTAACTGCTGCAATGCACTCTTGACCTGAACTTTGCTGGATTGAGCTGCTTTATGATTTATTACATACGTTAAGAACTTATCCTAAAAAGCCTGTATATATGCAAGTTATACATAAGCCTGCATTTAAGTATAAAAAAAACCTAGACAAGTACTAACGTCATTAAGCATTAAAAAAGCTCATAGGAAATAAATATGAACAAATCATATAGTTCACGTCTTAAAGCAAATCCAATGGAGAGGGTTTTGAATGTTAATGTCTATGACTTTTACATCTACGTTTGCATGCTAATATAAGTAATGTGAAATAAGAAAGAACATTGCCTTTTTTAGAATTCTCATAAACTCTTTATGGTAGTTCTTTCTATTTGATCTAGTCCATTTTTTTTTTTTTCAGCTTCTGATTTTCTTCCACGGGATTAGAGAGAGAGAGAGAGAGAGGGAGAGATGTCCAGTACTTATGTTTCTACGCATACACATATGCATGCTTTCTGGTCCAGGTGCTTTAAGAATTAAAATGTCTTTAAGCGGACTGTGCATGACCACTACTGGCTTTTCTGGTCCAGTTGGAATTGTTCATTACATGTGATTCGATGATGCTGCTTTTACCTTTAACTACTGACCACTACTGGCTTTTCCTTCAAAAAACCCCAAAAGGAAGAAAAAAGAACTCCAAGGACAACTTCTCATGGTTTCTTAATTCTTATTCCCTAACATATTCCTTCCTCTCTTTGGATGGCCTACCATGACCATCTAAGTCTAAGAGCACTAAGAATCAAATCAGAGGCAAGGGAGGGACATGAACTTTAGAGGTATGTCAACCTGCTGCTAAGACAGAGAGCACTTTTGGAGGGGGATTGGACCCCTGATCTCCACAACAGCCACTGGGGATTTCTCTTCTGGAAGGTGGTGCCTGGTGGTAAACAAGTTGCTTCTCTTTATCCACATTAAATTTTGTAAAGTGGGAAGAGTAATAGAGTATGTTGCTCTGAGGATGCCTTCTTAGTTCTTATGGTTCAGATTCAATTGGATGATCAATGAGGTCCTGGTCTGTTCAGGGCCACCCACCCCTCTTATCATGCTGGTCTTCTCTTTTGATAATTTATTTGCTGGGAAATCCAATTCAAACTCAATACATATAAATGAAGAAGACGAACTTCAAAGAAAAGATTTGCACGTATGAAATCCAGTTGGAATTGATGATGTGCGTATCTGAGCTTTAACTTAAAACTGATAAAGCCCAAATTCGATTAGTATGGACATAGATTAATTTCATGCATCCAGTTGGATTTCTTCAAAGAGTGATGAAAATAATTGAAGTGATTGGTCATTCGTGCAAATTTAGCTTTTGGTACGACAGGATCTGACAATTCTTACAAAGGTACGTTCTTTGTTCAAACAATGCTTTTAGAATAATATTGGTTTAATAGAACAAGAATGTTCTTTAGTTCTTATCCCAGTCTAGCTCGACCAAACCCTAGTTGGGTTAGATCGGATTTAAAGGGTAAACCACTATACTTTGTTTGGGGGTGGGGATCATTTAACTACCTAAATTTCATTTTGTGCTTTATTCCTTTCCTGAACTAACAACTCTATGAGCATTCCTTAGGCTGTGTTTAGTTGTTTGCACTGATGCAAAACTATGGTAATGGCGTATGATTTGGGTGCTAATTTTGACTTATTTTTGTTTAAATATGTGGGTGGCGGGCCCAAAATCCTAATTCCTAATTTCTAGCTATGTGAACAATGTAAGGTGGATATCATCGATTCGGCCAACAAGGCACTCATCCTCTGCTGGACACTGCTGAAGTATGCAAATACCGATCGTAATTCGTAAACCAGATCTACTATATTGGGGGCCCACATTGTAGCTGTCGTACACATCTCCAAAATTATGGATGAAGATAATTCCAACACCATAAGGCAACTTTTTCTTGATTAATCACCATAATGCAACTTCGTCGGATCAATAATCAAAAAGCAAATATAAGCTTGAAGGCTTTACCGTAGTCCAATCTCCAAACATAGCTCATGGCCATGATCGATCTACAAGGTGGGACCCATTGAGCACTGAATCATAATCCCCATGATTGTGTACCATATTTAGAAATTTGCACCAAGGTTCTGGATTTTATTTTGAAACAAGGCTCAGTTTGGGAAGTATAAATATAAATATGTACACTGCAAAATCTCTTGTAAATCCTATTTGCATTATGGATATTTGTACTTGTACTCTTCAAATTGAGCCCAAATGACAAACTTTATTGAGTTGTGCCCAGGATATAAATGAAAAACAAGCTGTAAAGGACAACCAAGAAAAACGATAATTTGATACTTTGAGCCTATGATCATGTAACCCACTTTCAATTGAAGAAATGAGAAGAGAAGGTTGATTAAGAGGGGTTTTATTATATGTTTTAATTGAATTGAAGATTAAACTACTGGTTTAGATCAATTTACAAATGAGCACACTACAGAACAGGATCGGCCAAATCCATATTTGTGTTTCAATTTTCAATAATTAGATAAGGTTTGGATGTGGTTCCACCCCAATTATATAAAGAATTCAAATCAAATTATTCATGTTTTTTTTTCATTTTCTTATAAATATATAATCTTTGGAAAATGTAAGTTATGGATGTAATACACATATAAAAAGAATCTATGTTGCTGGAAATATATGATATGAGAAGAGTTTTGACCAATCAATCTCCCTACCTCGGTGAATTTTGATAAATACCACCTGATTGGTTACAAGTTTTCTCGGTATTCAGAATGCTAAACATATAACCACCCTCATAAACCCTGTGCAATCTTAGAAAATGATAAGTTGATAACACAGTAGAGGTGGGGTATTGTCCTCGTCAACTGGACCCAGTTAATGTACTTTTAGGCAACCTAGCAGTTGATCAGTCCCAACAGACAGACCAGCCCATGATGGCCTTTTGTTCTTCTCCAACTTCTCTATCCTCCTCTCCTTTATTATTATTTAATTTTTGTTATTTTTTTTTTAATCTCATGTTAATACTAAGGTGACATTTGATAACACTGACATGAGTCTGTAATCTGAAAAACGGTGGTCTTTGGACCCATTTTCCTCTAAATTAGTTTCATATCACCATCAAGCTTTTTCTGTGAAAGATATCATTGTTTCCGAATTTTGCCTTTTTTTTTTCAAAATTTTTTTATCTTTTCTCTAAAGGTAGGGAGGAAATAAAAACCATGGGCATCTTCATCTATTACTATTACTATTAGCATTTTTCGGCTACTCCTTTCAATGGTCAGAAACATCATTAAAGCAGGGCTGGAATCTTTAAAAAAGCACATATGACATATCTACCTATTTCCTTGCATGTCACAATTCCGACTTCTCAAACCTTGAGTTGGTCATAATAGGAGAACATCAGGAGACTATGACTACTCATGGACGTCTTCTGATCAGGCCACGTGGTGCACTATAAGTGGAACAAGTGGATGCATGGAAGTAGAGCGGTAGTATATGCCTTATTTAAGTTGTTTACTTCATTCAAGGGGTCTATTTCATCCTACTAGGATAATCAAAGACATGATGAATAAATGCCATATACCCACCTCTCTCTCAATCAAAGCTTGAAAGGAAGTGGCCATGTGGCTAGTGAGTCAATGGGCTTGACATATGGCACAAGCCAACAGTAAATCCTGTCAATCATCCCATGACACGTGGCACGACAAAAGGGGATGCATAAATGGGTCGGAGAGGTGGGGTCAGTCACTAAAGAAAGAAGAAGAGTAGGGGACAAATGAAGAGGTCCCCATTAGTTGGCTTCAATCAGAATTTGACACCTGCCACTAAATGACAAACCCAAGCTATGCCACCACTACTTGTTTTTGCGTTATTCCACTCAGGGTGAAAGGCATATGTCCATGGTCCCATGCATCCAAAAGAGACTAGTGATTGAATTGGATTGAGATAAGGCCGAAGCATTGAAGGGAACCAGAGATCCAGAGCATGATTGATTGGGAAGAGGGTGAGCAACTTATATTGGAGGAGTTGGAGAGAGAACCGTTTGCGTTTTATAAGTTGTTTGGACACGGCACTGAGGCTTTGATTTGATTGCAACTTTTTGAGATATAAAATATATTGACGTGCATAATTAAGACAGTAGATGGTAGTATCCATCCATAAAGCAGGCCACAGCATGGCATATAGCAAATTTGTGAGAATCAGGTTTAAGGGAAAAAATGGTAAAAAAAGGGAAATGTGGTAAGCTTTTAGTGTTGAGGAATGATGTATGTTGTTGAATAACTCAAATATAGGCATTAATATTAAATACCACCTCTCACCAATTACTTCATATGTGGTGATAGGGCTGTGTTTAATTAAAAATTTGCTCCAAGGTTCACTATGTGAAGAATGGATTTTAAGCCCAAATTAAAGAATTAATTCTAACAGTTTTCTTATGTGAAAACTTGGAAATGTTTCTTAAAATCACAAAATTCATCAGAATTATTTCTCTAAAATCATGCCAAATGCCTCCTTTCTTTGTTTCTTTTTTTGATCCTGATGGTTAAACTTGTGGGTGGTGAATGAGGGATTCGATGCCAATGGTAACAATGTTAGTCCGCTTTACTTGCTCAAACTTCCGTCCTAAACTCCTAATCATTACTAGCGTAAGAGCATGTGCTATGTATAGTATTTGGATTTAACTTTTATGAGTTGTACTGAAACCAAGACAAATATGTGTCTGCTTTATATAATATAGACAGTAGCAGTTCATGATTCAGTAATGCATAATAATACCTTATGGGAAAATTCTTTTGAGGAATATACATCCAGAGGGGGAGCCAAGAATTTTTCTTTTGGAGGGGGGCTAAGTTAAACAAGAAAATGACATATGGAGTAGAAGATGTAGGGTTTGGAGGGAAATGGGGTAGGAAGGTTTGAGTCTATTATAGATCTTTTTTAAAGAAAAAATAAACTTTTTTTTATTATTTTTAGAGTTGGAAGAACACTAGAGAATGATACTTAACATTTTAGTTCAAGTTTTGAGGGGCCAAGGACCCACTTTATTAAGTTTTAGTTGCTAACTATATAAATAATTATTTTAATAAAAAGGTTTTTCTTTTTTTTTTGGGGGGGGGGCGGGGGGCTAAGTTAAACAAGAAAATGACATAAGGAGTAGAAGATGTAGGGTTTGGAGGGAAATGGGGTAGGAAGGCTTGAATCTATTATAGATTTTTTTAAAGAAAAAATAAACATTTTTTTTTTAATTTTTAGAGTTGGACCCACTTTATTACGTTTTAGCTACTAACTATATAAATAATTATTTTAATAAAAAGTTTTGGGGGCGGGGGGAAATACTTGGTTCAGCCCCTGAGTACACTATTCAAAATAAATATTTTTATAGTTTTTATTTCTCGATGCTAAGACTGAAAATATCATTGGACTGTAATATGTGAATATTATGGTTATCATCATGATGAACAAATCCATACATTATATGCAAGTATAAAAGTAAAGATGGGTATAAGTATAAATATAGAATTACAATATATAATATTTCAAAAGCCATATAATTACTTGTTTATTCTATTTCCCTTTCCATAGAAACTCCCCATTTCAATTGCGTATAACATGCAAATTTAGCATGCGGCATTCTGATGAATTGGAGGATGGAAGGTCTAATAGAATGTTAAAAAAAATAATAATAAAATAAGAACAAAAAATTTTAGCTTGTTCCTCCTCCTTTAATTTCTAATTCAATCTGAGCTACCCAACAAAATAAGTTGTTTATCTGCTAAAGTAATATTCAACACTAAGGAGTCAGGAGAGTAATAAAATTTCCTCTTTTTCAATGCATAACAACGGTCACTTTGTTTATTAAAGTTGGATAGGGGGAATGAAATGTGATGAGGTCAGTTATGGGAGGATATGATTTTCAACTCCAATGGGTCCCAATGAAATAGAATACGTAATTGAAAAGTCCAACCAACTTGGGCAACTACAACAGCCATAATCTTCTCAGAGATGGATGCAAATAATGAAGGAGGGGGAGAGCAGCAGAAGAAATCACTCTTCCCTTACAACCACCATGGACATCATACCATTTTTCTGTAAGGAAGCACACGTTTAAACCTGTTGAAGAATAGGTTCTCAGGAAAATACTCGGCTCCTGTACAGTTGAAAGACGAGATCGGATTCGATTCTCATAAGACCGTGCTAACACTGTTCTTATAGTCTTTTATAGTCATGTATTGGGAATGTCTCTGTACTTATATATATATATATATTTTATGGGGAGATATTTTCAATGCAAGGCAACAAAGGACTCTGCGAACAATAAGAACATGGTCTTGAAGGACACATTTTCAGTTAAAGCCATTTTGTACACTAACTTTAGAATTTAAGGGTTTAAAAATTTTAAGGTTTAGGGCTTTAGTTTAGAATCAAAGAGGTGGTTGGATGCTTTCATCCGACTATGACTATAGTAGGAGCATATTGAATGTCAATAAATCAACAGAGCATCCCTGCTACCATTGACCCTCCTAATTGGGTTTGGTGTTGATACTATGGGTTTAGTTTTTAATATCTCTCTAAACCCTAAACCCTAATTGGGTCTAGCATATGGCATCCCCCCAACACTAGATTCAGTTATGTGGGTTTGTGGTGGCAGGGATGAATGCAAAAGGTCATTCATTGTATAAAAGTTTTTTACAATTGAGAATTTGAGATTGATTAGGTATCAACTGAACAGCAAAGAAGGAACAGAGACTCCATGAATCGAGATTAAATAAGGTACAATTTATTAGGTTTTTGGTGAAAGCTACAATTTTGGCAATCGATGATTAATCTTAGATTTTCCATTCTTGCAATTTTTATTCAGGTTGTCCTTGTTAGGTGGACGCCATCACTTTTGATATAATTTGGGTGTTACAAACCTTCTTCTTCTTGGACTTGTACCAGACTTGATATAATTATTAATGAAAATTAGTCCTTCAATGAATGTCAATGTTAAGTCAATTTCTCAAGGAACAATGACATAATGAATAACTAGGGCAGTGTTTGGAATGGCTGTGCTTTTTCAGTTTTCTGGTCATTCTTTCTTTTTAAGTTGCCACATTGCTGCATAAGCCGTCAAACACAACAAGGCCCTTTGATCTTTTTGTGTTGTTATGTAAACGACATTTTGACATTTCCACAATCAGTGATGTGGCACATTGAAAAGTGAAATATCTTAACACTTTTCTGATCCCAGCAATGTTTTCCAACAACAAAAGCAAAACAGTTTGAACACCTCATCAACATTTTCCCAACCAAACAGGTTCATAGCATAAATATTGTGTTTAGGGTTATGGTGTTGCCATGGAGTCTGGATCTCTTGCCCACACAAATTCTGTTCATGTTTATTGCAGTCATACATGAAAAATATCTCATCCTCTGCATAATATTATGAATGGGGAGATGTTTTCAATTCATGGGAGGGTAGTGTGTTGTGGGTAGAGGTGGACAGAGTTCTCGTGAGCAGAAGATCTAGAGTCGTTGCACCGTGAGACAAAATAGAAGGCCATTCCTCAATAGTGGTCTCAGCAATTTAGGATCTTTGACATTTTTTCTCTTATACAAAGTGGCCACTCTCAGACTTGAACCTGCATTCTCCAGGCTTGTCGAGTCGAGATTTTTTTATTGCGTTCTAATTGAAGCGAAACAGCGACACCCCAACAAAAAATTGCAGTCATTACAAACACCATCTACAAAATTGCTTTGACAGTGAAAAACTCGAATTTAAGGCTAAAAAGGACCATTTAACCATATCATAAATTTGTAATGTAGCTTTCTATCACATTTAAAACTAGAATCACAATTCAACAAGTCCTTGCACTGAATTGCCACTTTCAAGTCTCAACCTCTAGATTGGTGTTAGACAATGTAATTTCCAATGCTGGGATTGGTATGGGTGTTCAGTGGATGTCGATATGACATATTAAAGAAGCCCCTTGTGAGGGATCCATCGTTTAGTAAAGACCATTATCTAATGCTGGATCCAGCTATTTGGAGGAGTCATGGGAAGGGTGGACTGGATATGGATTGAAATTGATGGTAGGAATCGAAATTCTCAACTTCGTAAATTTTCTGTGTTTTGGGTCCATTTCAGTGCTGGTGGAATTTGGCAAAACATGAAAGTCTAGCTTTAAAGCTCTGTATTTGTCTTAGCAGAATTCCAAATGATCAGGGGATTTATCACTTAAATTTCAAATAATCTGGGCTCAATTAAATTCAAATGAATCAGATCCAAATCAACGAAAATGGTCCAAAAGCAACTTAGGCTGAAGTATTAGGCTAAGGGTGGAAACAAGATTAGTAAGATTCGATTTGGGTGTTAAGTGCATGCCAAGTTGATGGATTAAAGGGAACATCAATGAATCAAAATCCTTTGGGCTGTGTTTAGACTGGGGTAGAAACATAAAACAGTGAAAAGATTTATACATTTTTACAGTTTTCAGGATTTGTTGTTTTGGGTAGAATTGTAGGAAGTAGGGCTGAGTGGAATCTTGATACTAGTGCCATATTATGGGGGGCTAGTCATCCATTTTTCACTTGGTCCATTGAAGGGTGGAATCACTTCCACTTTCATTTCCCCAAATCCAAACACAACCTAAAACCATGAAACTGGAGAAAGAAACAGAGTGGTCTGGAATTTTGCATCACAATTCTGTAACTTTTGGTTGCAAAAAAGAAAAGAAATAAAGAGAAAGAAAATACAAAAAGATGACAAGGGAAACCAAAAGTGAAAAGAAAGCTGAGACAAAATAAGAGGGTAAATTTTCTCTTTGATCTCTTCTATTTTCTCCCTAAAAAGCAGAGAAAGTAGAATATAACTGTAGAGAGTAAAAGTAAAATTGACCCACATTCTCTCAAATAAAGATAATTCTTTTCTTTGTTCTTTTTCTTTTTCTTTTTACCTCTCTCTCATTTTTCTTTTCAATCAAATCTCTAAGAATGATGCCTTGTGAAAATGAGAAACTTGCAGAAAATATACTAGTACAAAACCTCTGATCTTGGCATTATCTAAAACCCATAAAGTGGTAACATGTGAAATATGTGGAAATTGAAAAGAGGTGAATTTGGGTTCCAATTCCACTCTTGAAATCCATGGTAATTAAGGAAGGATGTAATCTAACACTTTAACCCAAAGTAGGGTTTGTGGTAACGAGTTAATCTTCAAAAGTGCTTCTGGTGGGGATAGTGTCTACTTCCCAGTCTCATCAAAATCTTTCCATGGACTCGTTATAACAAAGTCCTATCATGGGGTCATCCTAATTGGTAATGACGTGGCAGCAACAAGGGATAGATCAGATGTAGGCCCCAGTGTTGGGGCCATAGTTTGAATAATTACACATCGGTTTGAAACTGGCTTACAATTCTTCACGTTCATTTTCCAAGTCTTCTCCAGGGGACAAGTAGCATCACCAATGAAATGAACCACAAGAAAGGGAAATGGGCCCAAATAAGGAGACCCCACCTCCCACAAACGGCACAGGAAATGGGTCTTCTTCCCTATCTTAGTTCATTTTGTTATAATATAAAGTTCAATACATCATTGAGAAAAGAAATATACATGACTGTGTGGCTCTAAAACTAGGGTTACATCACCCGTGGAAAGTCCAGAACCCCACTTACTCCAACTAGGCTTAGGGTTTCAGGAAGCACATTATTAAATATTAGAAACTTGTCCACATTTACTCCAAATTTCAACCATTCAGGCCCTAACAGTGGTTGATATCATGTTCTCTAGTTAGGGTTTTGCCTTGGTAGTGTTAACTGCCACACCACTTGCTCCACCTTCAAATGGGTTTGTTAATTTGTTTGGGTGCCTCCATTTCTTGTTTGGCAAATAATTCTAGGAAGCCCCACTCAGGGATGATGTAGTTTGTAGATGATTTATTTTGTCTTCTACAATCAGTCCATTCACCATGCTGTCATTACCAAGAATATCCCCTCAAATTGCATTTCTAAAATATGTCGCTGTTTGAAGTATTTCAGGAAAATCGGCTTCATGTGGACAAAGAATCATGAACCCAGAAACCCTCGAGTTTTCAGTCTTCACCAAGTACAGATTACGAGGCATAAATGAAGATAGCCATCAAAAAACAAAATCATTAGGTTTAATTAGTCGATCTTAATTGCCAATTATCTTTTGCTAAGAATTACCAATGAAGTTCATGTGTATTATAATCCAAAATGGGAAACAAACAAGGAAAACAAGAGAAAAACCAGGGGATTGGGTGTGAAACTTGGGAGGACAATGCATGGAAAAGAAACTCGAAAAATAAAGAGTTTAGACTTAGTCCACCATTTCCCATTTTTCCCTATTCAGGTTTTTCTTCTCTTCAAATGGCATTCCCTTTCCCATGTCGCCTGATCTTCTCTATGTATCCAAACATCCAACCAAATGTGCTCGTGATTTCATCAGATGGGTCCCACCAAATTACTCAGACCGAAGAGGGTAAAATGGAGAATTTGATCTAATATAGCCTAATGCAGTACTGTACTAGCATAGCATGATTTGGATTGGAGTACCCAACCCCACAGCCCGCTAGTCCACTATCTCATGTTTCTCTCTCTCTCCCCCTCTAAAGTTTAAACTAAGCTAATGATAATCAATAATCAACTTATAAAGATTATTATTTGGGGTAATAGTATATAATGGCAACTTTTGGGGTTTAATATCAATAAAAGCAATATTTTTAAAAAAATTTAAAAAATAGGTTAACTTTTTAAAAATAATATCAATAAAGGGCAAAAACATTGATCATCATCTTCTTCTTGCCATTTGTTCATCAACACTGCCGTCTGCCGTCGCCCGCCACCACCTGCTACCGCCATTCGTCGCCGCCTTTGCCCATCTCTGCCTCATTGCCGGAGGCGGCCGAAGGCAAAGGTGGCGGTGGCGGTGGCCAAAGGCAAAGGCGACTGTAGGCATTGGGCAGAGAAATGACCACCAGTGCCGCCATCGCCACCTCTGGCAACGTTGTCGGAGACAGAGGCGGGGGTGGTAGCGAATGGTGGTGGCAAACGGCGGCGGACGATGGCGCTGATGAACAAATGGCAAGAAGAAGATGATGAACAATATTTTTTCCTTTTATTGATATTATTTTAAAAACTTAACCTATTTTTTATTTTTTTTAAATATTATTTTTATTGATATTAAACCCCAAAAATTGCCCTTATAAACTATTATCCCTTATTTTTTTAATAGAAATAAACTTATAAAGATTGAAAAAGTAAAATAGAAGCAATGAAGACCTACTGTAAATGATACCATCTGCTTTTGCCATGGACTTATTAAATTAACTACTTATACATCTTCATCAAGATTTAAAAGATCTTAAGCAACAAGGATGAGAGATGCTGGCACAACTTAACAAGGCATGACACGTAGGATGTATCAGTCTTCCAATTGGAGCTTGCTTGTAAGTTGTAATTGCATAGCCTCCTGTAAAGTGCAAACTTGTGTTTTGTGTAATCAGGGATTAAATAAAACCTAACCCTAGTTTAGTTGGGTGGGTTATTGTGCAAAACTAGGGTTAATCTCATTTGAGTTCTAGATGATCATGTCATCAATTTCATCTTTCTCCAACTAGGGTTTTTTTTTTTTTTGTTTGTTTGTGTAATACTCCTCCAATCAAGGTTTTTATTTTCTTTTTTTGGGGGGGGTGGGGGAGGGGGGGGGGGGGTTGACTCTAATTAGGGTTTCTCTTTTTGTGGTGGTGGAGGGGTGGGGGGGAGGGGTAATGACTATAACTAGGGTTTAGGGGACCTATGGAAAACAATTAAAAGCGTAATCATATCTTTTCGTTGGTAATTAAACTCCTTTTAATGACAATATGGACCCAACCCCTAATAAGAAAATTAGAGGCATCATTACCCTTTTGTTCTTTTATAGGCAATTATTGAAGAAAAAAGGGTAAATAATTATTAAGAAATAAATAAATCGTTAATTAAATAAATAAAATAAATTAAAGGCTCTTTAATCTCTGTCTCCGAGACGGGTAACAGTTCTCGTCTTTTGAACAGTCCTTATTTTATTCCCATTTTGGTCCTTTATTTATTTCGAACTTCAATGAAAAAATCCATGCGGGTGGGCCCTCTGATTTGACGGTCTTACGGGGGAGGAATTTAATACGCTCAAATGTCACCCACGTGTACGGCGAAGATCAGACTCGTGTTCTGGGCCGGGCGGAGATCGAGAATTTCGAATCTTGGCCGTAGAAACTATGCAACACGTGTAATGCCTGCGAATACGATAGCACGCGCGTGCAGTGGAAAGGTTAAAAAAGGTGAAAGCGGTTTCGGGATCGGGAAAAAAAAATAACACTAGACCGAGATAAAAAGATAGGACCAACAATAGCTTCTGTTCTATTGGCGTTGTTATCATGCAGTATTCCTCATTTGTCAGAAATAGTTTCTTAGATCGTGGAACCGTGATATCCGTCCGATTGGTGTCAAAATGATACAGTGAAAAATGGGGTGGGAAATGAAGTATATATATATGATAAGAAAAAGGAAAGACCGAAAGAGTAGCTGTAGGTTGTGACGAAAGAACAAGAAGCTTAGTACTTAGGAGGAGGAGTGGGGGGGGCTATGGGCCCCATGACTGATGCGTCTGAATCGTCGGTCCAGAACTGCAGTTTAAAGTGGGACCCACTTAACGTAGGCGATGGGGTATTGTGGACTTTGATAATGACGTGTACGTGTTCTACAGGAGAGAGTCCGTGAACTTCCCACCGTTCGTTGGTGGATCCCCACCGCCAACTAACTTAATCTTCCTAGAAGTTTTCGACTCGACGCGGTTCTCACTTCTCTGAGAGTCTGAAGCTCTGAGCCTCCGACTCCGACCGACGTTCGTCGGCTAAGCCTAGCAGTGGCCAGTAGCAATTATTGTGAGTTTGTCCGTCAAACATGAATGATTCTGATTTCTGATTTCTGTCCTTTACATGAGTCATGAGGGTCACCGTATTACCGTAATACTCACGTATTGATTATTAATTAGGATGTGTTTGGTTAGATAGAAAATAAAAGAGAAACAAAAGTCGAATTTCATAAAATTGTTGAGGAAAAGTTTTTAAAGAATTTCATTAATGAGGCTGTGTTTGTGAGGTTCGACTTGCCACCGGAAAAACTTAAAACCAATCAATGGTAGAGGTGTAAATATAAATATATAAATATATAAATAATATATATGAGTCGTATCAGGCTGTATTGGATTAAGCTGCGGACTGGCTTATATCGTACTGTATTGGCCCGTAAATCTAAAACCCTAAACTCAGCATGACTCACATAATCGTACCGGATCAATCCAAATTCGTTGGGCCGTGCCGGGCTATGGACACCTCTAATCAACGGGTATCAAAAAAGTGGCACCATTCCGGCATCATAAATTTAAGCTTAACAAGAAGAAATTGAGAATCATATCTACAAGATGTCTGCTTATGCAAAAACAAGAAGATATTGATGGTGTATAAAATTGTGTACACTTTTTATTAACATGAGATACATTAAAGGGAGATTAAGGGGTGTGGATAGATTAGGGTGCACACGAGATCCGCTGGCTTATCACAAAGGAGTGCAGATGATGTATATGCACCATGCATAGGATACTATAACTGTACAGCGATAACATCCAAACTTGTATGTTGTCATTTATGGGGAATAGGTCTGCAACTTAGGATTGGGTTAGCTGAAACCTAATTCAAATCTACTTGACTTAACTTGGAGTTGGTTTAGGCTGTGTTTGGTTTAAAGGAAAAAGTAGGGAAAAGGTATGGAAGCTTTTACAAATCCTATATAGGTTTTCTTGTCTTTCCCTTCTTTTTCCTATATTTTCCTTCAAATCAAACATAACTTTAGGGTTGAGGCCCTGACTTGAATATACATGTTTTTTTGTTGTAAGTTGTATGTATGTATATATATATTTATCTATTTAAACATGTATACATGTGTATTATATGTAAAAAATAAAGTTTAAAAGAAATAATTTCTAAAATATTTGACAAAAGTAGAGAAGTCAGGTCAACCCGACTAACCTGAACCTAACTTAAAAACTCAACCCAACCTGAATATGTTCCCAATGTGCAACTGTAGTGTAATGTTCAAGGTGTACACACAACATTTCTGCACAGCATATCCAAGATCACCAATTCACCATAGAGGAAGTTCACATCAGACCTCAGCACATCCCAACCGTGTAATGGGAGCATCTCCCAATGACAAGGGAGATGTTCTGTTTCCCAATGCACACTGAGATGTATATGTGGGGCGTGTTGTGTGGGGCACTGATGTGATACCCCATAGAGGGCCTACAATTACGAGGATTTGATCCCACCTCCACTTTTTAAGGGATGTTGATGAGCATCTAAGTTTTTGGGGGGTCAGGATGAAAATGATCACCCTCCTTATTTTCATTCCAAATAATCTTTGGGGGTGTTCTTTATTTGGATTTTGAGAGGAGGGAAAGTTGGTCAATGGGATTTTGGTTCCCACTGACCAAGAATCCCGTTTCTTTTTTCAGTTTTATGTGGGGACTAAGGAAAGTTTATTTTTCTGGGTATCATTTACCCAGGAAAGTGATATCCATCTTCTAGGTGAGTAAATAACTTCCCCACATAAGGGGAAAATTACCAACACTTGAATGGGACAAAAATGCCCCTTTTAATAATGAATTTCTTTGGTTAAAATGGCCATTGCCTTATTTACCTAGGAAATAAAAGAACATCGGCAAATGCACTTACCCGAGTAAGTAATTTATCGAAAAGTGAACAGGGCCTTGGAGTGATGCTTGAGAAAATGAGTTTGAAGAATCAATTCCTCTTACCTTACTATCTTAAAAAATCAACTAATAAAAATTCGTTATTTAGGGGGTGTTCTACAACACAAGTGTTTTTGTTTTCATTTGTTTTTGAAATTGCCACATCATCAAAAAAATAAAGACATGTTTTTGAATTCTGTTTTTGTTTTCAAAAGGAAAAATAAGTTGGTTTTGTTTCAAAAAACAGTATATATTTTTGAAACCAACAAAATATTGGTTTTTAAAACAAAAACAATTTTTAGTATAGAAATTATATGATTTTTTGGAGTATGAAGTTGAACAATCAAATGAAAACATGTTTTTGAAATTAGATTCAAGAACATATTTTTTGTTTCAGTTTTGAAAACAGAAAATAAATACACAACTAATAACATGTTTTTTGTGTTGAACCGGAAAATGATTTTTAAGCTCAGTTTGGAAGGAGTATAAATACAATTTTGTAGAGTGCAAAACCTTGTATTTTATATGTATTTGCACTGTACATATTTGTATTTATACTCCTTCCAAACTGAGCCTTAGAATCAAAATGAAATAATCCCGTTTTCAATGCAGAATATTTCCTTGGCTTTGAAGATGGGGATGTTTTTGAAACTAAATGATGAATTTCCCTCTCTTATACTTCCCCCTTTTTAATTTATTGAAAAAAGAGAAAAGCTTACCCTTTTTTTAAATGGAGAAGTACGGACAGGCCCAATGCAGATTTCTAATTTCCACCGAAAATCTATAAACATTCGAAAGGTCAAAACCTCCATTCTACACACCAATGCCCACGTGTGAATTGGTATCAATAATGAGTTGGCATCCACCCCAACTGTACTTTGGACCTACAAATTCTGACCCTGGGCTGATCAGTCATTCTCCCTTTTTTGAACATATGGGGTCCACTTAAAAATGAGGTAGTTTATGCCAAGGAACTCACAATAAGTGATTTCATTCCCAAAAAGCACTAAAATTGAAATCACTCCATGAGGACCAACATCCTAACAATCGTGCCCCGATAATAGTAAATATCGTACATTGTCATAACCATTTTTTAATTTTTGACCGAACATCATAATGATTTAGAATGATATTGATTTCTAAAATACGAGAAAAATGAGAATACTTTAATATGCCTTTATAATATATGATTATCTTGTAAATAAGCATATTTTTAATAGATTGTACATATGTAAAATGTACCAAACCTTTTTATTCTATATCTTAAAATATAAATTATTAAACATGTATTCATTTTTAATTAATCTTATTATACCATGTTTATTTAGCTTAATTTTTAGGATAAATCTATGAAGCCAATTAAAAGAGCTTTAACAAACCAATCCCTTTCAATTTTGATGAATACCACCTGATTAGTTAATAATTACCACTTTTATGTTATCAGTTGATTTATAATAATTTTTTTCTGACATCATAGTCGAACCTGTATTGTGTTTTTTATTCTTGAAAGTAAATACACACCGTTTCTATACCATACTCAATTCTCTATGCTTATCCACTAACTATGGTCTACATTGCAAAATTTATTTTTGAATATGGTCTAGGTCAGGTCCATATGACCAGTTGCCACCCTGTTAGACAATTTGCTATAGTGGAAGTTGATATTAGTTTTTGGTACCATGGTGTTTTAGGTATCAACATTTTAACCTAGGGGATGTTTGGTATGGCTTCAGTTTATTAAAAAAAAAATATATTTGTATTTGATTTGTCTTCATAACCGATGAAAAGTGGTTGGTAAGTGTTTTCCTATTGTTTATTGATGGTTAGGCGCCATTAGGTGCCACATAAGTAGAATAGTAAATAAACACCTTAGTATTAGGGAAAACATTAAAATGAATCTTATCCCAATGGTTGATTTACTAGGAACATCACAACGTTTTTTCATAAAAATGTTGATGGGCATGTGTGAGTTGTAAGCACCGTTTTCTTTTTTGTTTGAAAGCGGTGCTGCCACATATGTTGTTTTTTGGGAAAACAACACTGATTGTGTTTGGTGTCAGTGTTATAGAACCATTTTTAGCATTGGTCATATTATCAAATGTCCAAAATGATACCATATCGTTGCATCGCTGGCAACAATGAGCTGTTTTTCGAGAAAACATCAAATTTAACGTTTTTTCATACACTTTCCAAATTTCCAAGGTATGGTCTGAAACACCGCTTTTTCTATATGATGCTTATATGGCACCGTTTTTTATGCCAAACACCCACTTTGGTTTTAAAAATAAGAATAACTGCCACGTCAACAGATATGTGGAATCAAGTTACAACTTTCAACCACTGATAAGGCCATTAATGATGTTTATTGATTTTAGTGCAAAAATTTTCTTTACAAGCTCAATCAACGATTTAAGCTAAGTAATTCAAAAATTAATATCCTTGGATATTAATTAGGGTTCAAATCGAAAAGACATTATACCCGAAAACCTTGTAATCAATGAACCAATGTCGTAAAGGTGATAATCAATTATAATTAGCACCCGAAAAAATTGTAATCAATGAACCAATGTCATAAAGGTGATAATCAATTATAATTAGGGCGACATTTAATCATACTATATGATTTGGTCAAACAAGCATTAATAGAATCATACTTTATGAATGGTTTTTATTCTTAGTATTTATGAAAATTGGTGGGGGGTTTGATTAGTCAAAGTCCTTCCGTTATCATGTATTTTAGATGATCAAAATTCTAACAATCCAAACGCAACTCAAAACTTGCAAGAATTAAGACAATCTTCAAACCCAGCGGGAAATCAAGGAAACGTGTACGGAACAATTACACTGTAGTCGGAGAGTTGCTGGTTTAAATTAGACCCATTTGCGTCCAATTGTCTTCGGATAAACCATTAATTCGGATCATCTACTCCTTTCCACATCAAACAGAAAACTTTCTAGAAAAGTTTGAACTCTCCGGTCTCTACCACTTTGATTCCATCGAGTCAAAGAAATAAACTGAAGATTGATGGGTCCCCGTCAAACAGTAGCCATACCTAACTGCCATTTTAACTGCTGTAACGGCCGTTACCCGGTTGGTTTTTGGACCTTATAGCCAAGTATTTTATATTTTATTATTTTTTGAATAAGTATAAAAGAAAAGAGATAATTCAATTGGTCAGATAGAATAGAATAAGAAATAGAACAAAAGACAGTACGAGCCCATCAAGAAAGGCCCAGCTGAGCGGAGCCGTTGTATAGACCTAGACGGCTGTATTTTTGTCGGTTTTTGCTTCCGGAATCTACAGTTTAACCGAGGTTAAAAGTTAAACTCGTATGTGAGGTTAAAGAGGCGACGTACGGCCGGCGAAATGGACGTAGCGTGTCGTCAGCCTACGAGTCTGTTGTGTTTATATTCGTATTCAGTGACTGGAGAATGGAGAGGGCGAAAAACGGGAAAAAAGAAAAAAATTACAGAGGAAGAGAAAAGGAATAGCATCAGAGAGAGAGAGAGAGAGAGAGAGAGAGAGAGAGAGGTGAGAAAGCGAAAGGAGTCCAGAGAGAGAAAGGGAAGGGAAGAAAGCTCGCAGCCATCAGACTTCTGTTTCTGTCTAAAACCGCCAAGGTAAAACTGCCATTTTGAGAGCAGTGGCGGTTTTTACCAAAACCACTGATTCCTATGCACACGCGTCCTTATATCTTCGAGTCCGTCCGCCACCCCTTTAACCACGAGCTCTCACTTCTTCGTATGGTTTGATGGTCTTTCTTTCCCTGCAAATCCATGGCGATTCTGCAGTACTGATACTGAAAGAGAAGAAATAAAGCTGAAAAAGATAGAAAGAGAGGAGGAAGAAAAGAAAATCCACTGGGGAAAAGGAGAGTGAGAGGGGAGGGAGGAGCAGTGCCACTCAGCTTTTTGTTTTAATGTTGGTTTTTCGTTTCTGTTCCTATTTTTGTTTATGGGTCTTGTCTTCACCTGGGTTTTGAATCTTTTTCTGTGTAGCAGTAGTAGAAAGTAGAGCTAAGAACTGTTTTTGCTGATATACTGGGGAAAGAACGAAGGAGAGATAAAAGGCAAAGGAAAGAAGAAACGAAAGCATAAAAATACAAGCTTTTTCTGTCTGCTTGTCGATTCACGTCTGTTCTTCACATCTTTCGATCGTGAAGCTTGTTTCTATGTGGGTTCCGATGGAGAGTGATTCTTGTCATTAAAACTGGGGAAGAAAATACTTGAACTAATTCAGAGAGAAAATCAAGAATATAGGGGAACAGGGGAGCTTTTTTCTTGTTCTATTACATTGTTTGAAAGAGGTTATAGAAGTAGAGAAGAAATTCTCATGGAGCAGACCTGGGCCATTCTTGTTTCTGGTTATTTGATGGGTGATGGTTCTGCCATCTAGTAAAGACCTTTAAAATCCATTTTACTCCCTTCAGTCCTCTGCATTTTGATGTGGTCTGCAAAACAGCACCTTTAATCCATGGTGACATTTTAAGTTCAGTTCTTGCTTCTGTGTGCGCTCCCAAATTATCTCAGGTTAGTTCGGAAGTTCATATTATGTTGTTTTCACTGTATGAATCTTTCTTATTGGAAGGAAAAACAATCTAATTTGTTTTTTCGTTCTTTTCTGCTCTGCAGAGGAGGAAGTTAAGGCTTCCGAGACTCTGATAGAGGAAGTTATGCTAAGGAAGAGATCGAGGGCTATGACCAGTAAGCAAGCTCTTATGGCTGATCATGGTTCTCTTCCATCTCCCAAGGGCAAATACATAAGGCCGACTTCGCCCTTCTTCAGTTCTCCACGGCTCTTCACCGCTTTATCTGGAAAGGGCTTTTCTGAAACCGAAGCTGTGATGAGCCCGACTTCTATACTTGACACTAAACCATTCTCTGGTTTTGGTAACCCTATTTGGTCTGATAGATTAACTGCTAAATCCCCAGAACCTTGTCCGGAGAACAGACACCCGTGGGAGAAATTAGACTCAAGAGGCATTGGTCTCGGTATTGTTGATGCTCTTAGTGATGAAAGAAGCACGAACAGTTTTTCCAAACCTGAAAGCCGAATGGTTCTGTTCGGATCACAGCTGAAGATTCAAATACCTCCTCTCCCACCTTCTGTACTTTCTCCCACCGAATCCCCCAAATCTCCTGCTGACTTCGGTATCAAAACCCGAAGTTCTCAGTTGGGTCCTTTCTCCCCGGGAGTATCTCCTTCGGCAAAGAAATCTGCATTTGGGTCAGCAAATTCTGGCCTGGACGCACCCGCCTCTCCTAAGATATTCACAGGTTGTCTCTCTGCAAGCGAGATGGAGCTTTCAGAGGATTATACCTGTGTCATCACCCATGGGCCTAATCCAAGAACGACTCACATCTTTGATAACTGCATCGTGGAGAGTTGCTGTGGTGTTGTTGGTTTGTCTGCATCAAGGAAGGAGAACTGTTTTTCCTCTGACCGATCAAATTATCCCTCAGTGAATTTCCTTAGCTTCTGTTACACTTGCAAGAAGGATCTTGGACAGGGGAAAGACATTTACATTTACAGGTTTGTTCAGATATGCTTTTGTTGCATATAAATTTTGCTTTAATCAGATCCAGAATGATCCTGCTATAAATGGGCTTTGGTTAGACTTATAGTGTCTCGAGTTATAGGTATTATGAAATCTCAGAGAAACTTAAGTTGATGCAGACAAACCTAATTTGAGTTTATCCATTATGGTTATGATCTTTAGTTCAGAGTGGACTATTAATTCTCATATTGATTGATCCCAACTGGTTGAGTTTTTAACATGCTTTTCGGTTCTAATTCTGGTTATGATTTTGATTATGGTTTTACGAGGACTGAACTGTGATTACTGTTAATCTAGTTGTGACCTTTTCTTTTTCTCCTGCTATGTTGTTGAATCAACAGAGTTCCAAATTAACATTTTTTTTCTCATATTTCAGGGGTGAGAAGGCGTTCTGCAGCCGCGAATGCCGCTACCAAGAGATGCTGTTCGACGAAGGAATGGAGAAATCTGAGTTAGATGGTGCTCTTAGGGCCTGTTCCTGATCCTACCCAGATTTTGATCTATCTCCCAATTCACTAGATCGTAGAAATACTTTCAGCAGTTGAGGAAATTCTGTAAATTCTCGATTTTTCAGTATACCCCTATCAACCAATGAAAGAGGACCGAGTCTAGACTGCTTAAATTTGAATACGGATTAATCAACATGGCGCCTGGGTATACTGGGGTAGCTTGCTTATTATTCCTTTTTCTTGTCTTGGCTTATTATTCCCTCTTTCAGTCTCAGACAGAGAGGCTGAGAAGTCTGTTGATTTTGGTTAGATAAGGAGATTGCTGTTGGGTTTTGTCCACAGTTTTTGGCTTCCAAGGGTGATAATGTATGACTGAAACTGTATTACCTTTGTTTATTCTATACTAATCCTTATATAATTGTCAACATGTAAAATAGGACAAATTACTCCATGCCTTTAGATTCTCTTCTTCCTTTTTCCTTTCTTTGTGCATCCTTTTCTTTGGGCTCATTCCCATTTTGTTTGTCTTGATGGACCAAATTACTTAAACAAATGTTTGCTTAGTTGCATTTCTTTATGGCTCAGTCTGATGTAACATTGGTTACTATATTAAGAGAGCAAAGCCAACCTTGAGCGTTGAGCCATATCCAGATTGTGATCCTTTAATTTATTTGATCTAGTAACATGGACTTTCTTGGAAATTCAATCTCAGGACTTTGGACGTAATTGAGCTTGTAGAATCTGAAGAACAATCAACTCTTTGGTTCCACCTTGTATGACTTTGATTAAGATGGCTGATCTCAATGTGTGTTTTTTTTTTTTAAAAAGTTCAGGTCCTTGCCAGCGTTATTAAACTGATTGCCCCCTGTTCCTTCAAACATGGGGAGGCAGATACCAGATGGTCCAACAGATCCATTGCTGCAGGCCTCCGTGGATGATTTCTTATCAACCCTTCATCTCTATAGCTTTCTTCACGAGTTTGTGAAAATTTCCAGACTATTATCTTTTGAACTGGTTAAGTTTTCTCAGCTCAGTTCCAGTTACTGTATGCTGGGGTTTCTCTCATACAGTTATACACTTGTACTAGCTTAAGCGAAACATCAAAAGATGAAAGTTGAAATCAGGTTAAGCATAAATTCTGGACCACTTTTGTCTTGGAATGGGTTTTCGTCATTCAATTGCTTGTAGAGAACAATGGCCTTTTCTTTAATCTTCTTGTCCTGTCCCTAGTTTGTTAAGTCACGGCCAACTTGCTTGAACACGAATCCTGGGTGTCTCTTTCCCTTTAAATTGATTATCTGCATTCTAATCGTTCGATCGTTTTCCCTAATGAAGGAATTAATGGATCTATAGTTTCTTCTTTTAATTTCATAATAACCAATTGGTACAGAATAATTAAGAACCCATCAGCTGGTTGGTGCGACTTCCGATAGGCATTATGTGAGATGTAACCTATCAAAATTCAAGAGATGGCTCTTAGCTCCAACTCCTTGGATTGATTAGCATTGACAGCTAAGTATAAAGTGTCGCCTTCTTTCTGTATAAAAAAACAAGGAGTTGATCTAGGTCTGTATTCTAGTATTTTAGTCCTTTTAATCTTGTTTCTTGATTCTTCCTCCAATTATAATTTCTAATAAAATTAATGGATAAACTGGAATCTACCCCTCACACAATAATATCTTTGAATGCAAGGAAAGCTATGTAGATGGGCTAATGGGTAATGCACAGACTCATGTATGCCAGAGGTGTCTCCTTTATTGTCATCATTATTGTGTTCAGAGAATAGTTAGGAGAATGAATTATGAATCCCAACCACTAGCTTTAAAAAAACAATTAACATAATTTAAAACTTTCAGTCCTTTTCTTGGTTTGTCTTTCTTTCCTCTTACTTCATCTATTTAATTGCTTATATTGTTCTGGACTTACGTGAGCATTGTTTCTATTTCTTAACTGATACTGAAAGCTAGTGAACATGGATGCTGTTGTAGGCAACGTTTTTTCTGGTTCTGGGTTTTAAGTTTTAATTACTTCTGTCCATGAAGCAAGATGAGCTTCAACAAGGACAACTATATTGACTCCAAATGGCTTCCAAGAACAGTGGATCGAGTTAAAGGAAGCTACTGTTAGGAGTCTGAAGTGAAGTTGGTTCGGTCCAAAATATGATCCATGTTCATTGCATTTTAAGATAAGGTTGACTTGAGGTGGGGATTGGATTTGTGACGGGTTGCAATGAACCACCTAGTTGGGTTTTGTGTTGGCTTTGGATCTAGATCTGGTTAGAGACTTGGAGTAGTAACTACTAGTAAGGATGCAGGCTTTAAATCTACTGGGCCTCCAAGAATGGTCTGACCCATTTTTATGTATGTATACTAAATATGAATTACCGAATGTGGATCTGATTCTTAAGTAGATAAGGATCACCCCATGTGTAGTTGGTTTCTTGGTTGGATGTATTATTTGGAGCTGGTTCATTATCATCATCTAAGCCTTATCCCAATCATATGGGGTTGGTTATATAAATGATGAATCCTGTTTGACCATTCCATTTTGTTTAATGTCATATCTAATTATGAGCATTTAAATCATTTCTTGCTACTTCAACCCATGCTCTTTTTGGTCTGCCCCTAATCCCATTACTCCTTTCAATTTTCAAGAGATCATCATTTCTTGTGAGAGTGTTGTCAATGGCATTTGTTTACTTCTCTCATTTTATTTTTACCACCCATTACAGTTATTCCTAGCTCCCTAGGTTCCTTGGAAAGGCTTTGTTTCTAACACTTTAGAGCTAGTTAAATTAAATCCACTAAATAACAAAGCAATAAGTCATTCAGTTTAGCCACTTCAGCTGTTACCAATTCGTCATTTTTGTAAATTTTCAAATTTTGAAAAACCAAACCCACAAACAGGATCAGGTGATGATTTGAATGACTGAACTGTCTAGATGGATACTTCATCGTCGGATGATTGAAAACATTGTGTAAAATCTTTTTAGTACCATAGCCTAGATTCCTTAAATGGCCAATATTAGTTGAAATCTAGGTACATTCCACTTTTATTAATAGCTGCGTTTTGTTTGGACAACCGACAACCTAGATTAATTAAAAATTTGGTACATCACTTCAACGGCTAATTGTCACGGGCACGGGTGACCGAACGAGTAATAGGACGTCCGATCAGGAGGACTTGCCGGGATCCGGTCACCGGAGAAGAGAAAGAAAGTTTCCTCTTCCCTATTTTGAAAGAGATAAGAGTGAACTCCTGGGTTTGTTCGAGAGGCAACCCTTTCCTCCAAGATAATTAATCCGGAAAAAAATAAAACTCTTCATACTTTACTGATAATGACCAACCTTTTTATAGTTGGTTTATTACAACGGTAAGGTTCCTTAAAGAAGGAAAAGATATAACAAATAACAAAGATAAACTTCCAGAACGAAAAAATAACAACTGACTATATATGAAGCATAAAAATCCTATATATGTAAATACTACGTAAATAAGACCAATTCAAAACACTCTCCTACTCAATAGGGAACCTCTAAGATGGTGAGTGAACCGCTGCATGGCTCATGCACACGTCATGGCAGGTCCATATGCAATGGGTCTGTGACACTAATTCAATGAAACCACTTCGATGACCCTTTATCAACCTAGGTTGGGATGTAAATAGTTGGATATCTGTTTATCCATAATCAGATTTGAAAATATGATCCATTTATTGATAGGATTCAATTTGGATATAATGTTCTAAGTATCAATACACCCCAATATAGGTCTTAGGCCCGTCTACTCCTTGAAATAAGTCAAACCCCTAAAGCATTCTTATTTAGTGTATCAATGACCCATCGATACTGTGAATACATAACGGAATTTTGACTTTTCATTTATAAAACATTTTTTTAATATTAAAATTGTTCAGAATTTTGTTAAATTTGGGATTTAGAGAAACTTTCTTTTTCCATTTTCCATTTTCCATTATAGTTTATGTTTTTGGTGTTGTTTCTAATTTTTATATAAATTTATTGATGTTGTTCAATATCCCATATGTCAACAAATAAATTTCAATCTTGATGTATTTGATTTGATCCGATCCATTAGAGGACTTTGGGTAGGGGGTGCAATTTGGGTGGATTGGGTTGGAGGTCAACCTAGGCATATAGCCTTAGGACGACTGTGTTTGGTTGCAATGCAAATAAATTTGTATTGATGCAAAACTATGACAGTGCAAATGATATGTTTTTGTTTCAAACTTTAACTTATTTTGTTTGATTGCAATACAAATAAAATAAATTAAGACAGGAAACAGAATAAAGTAAAATCCAAAACAAAATTAAATAGCATCTTTTACATTTGCACTCCCATGCATTTGTATTAATACAGATAAATTTGCACTGCAAACCAAACACAGCTTAAGATACAACTTGGTCCTGGCTCAACTCGAGGTCAAGCCTGGATTTCTCAGTCCAAGCTCAAATTGAGCTTAACCCAACACAAGTCAGATTGGGCTTGGCCGCTTGAGTTGGGATTGGATTGTACCGGACTAGGTAGGTTGGTTGGGTTTAAAAGATTTTATGCTTATCTTTTTATACAATCATCTTTCACCGAGCTTTAATCCCAATTTAGAAGTAGAATGAATTAACAATAAATACATGTATGTATTTCTTTGGACGGATTCAGGTTGAGTCAGGCCTAAGATTTTGTGGCCCAGCCCAAAGCTCGAAAAACTCGGGCCCAACCCGTACAAAAGCTCAGATCGGATTCGGGTTGGATCAGATCAAATTTCACTCCTACGTTTGCTGTACGACGTATCCGACGAGATCCGATCCGTTTGGGGGTGTGAAAATGGAAAGTACCAAAAAACGATCTAATTGTACATGCAGTTATGGAGTCCAACTCGAACCGCTACTCGCCCTTTCTCTCTTCTCCCGTTGTCGCAAGCCTGCTGAGCAGCTGAGGACCAGATACATGAATCCAGTTCTCCAGTTCCTCTAAACGAACTCACCGGAAATTACGATGTCAACGGTCGGACAAAGACATGTCAATCATTGTTTCCGCTCTAGCCCCGTCTATCCAGCGAGAGAATGAAGATGATGAACCTTATCCCGATTCTATAACTCGTGAGTTTCACTTTTTCTGCATTTTACGAATTTTCAGTTAATTTAATTCGGGTATTCCATTATTTAGCTCTTCTCCTGCTTGTTAAAATGTTAACATGGAATTTGATTTAAATTTAATGTTCATACTCATCATTTGATGCAACAGAACAGTTGGGTGAAACAAATAACGACCCAAATTGTTAACTAAGTTAAATGGGCAACTCTAATTGCTCATGCAAATGCAGTTTTATGTGCATACTGTAACATTTTGTTAATAAAATGTATTAAAATGAAGGATGACTATTAGCCTTTACATGATTTCTGAAAAGCAGGACCTGTGAGCAAAACCAGGCCCCTAAAAGGAGTTTTACTATGGAATAGAGCTGGGCTTCACCGCTCTCCAATTTAGCCAGGCTATCGGCCACTCCATATAGACTGACGCTCGGCAAGCTTCCGTGACCCCACGACTTCTCCCCTTGTCCATCTAAATAGTTGCGTTGCTCGAATCACCTCCCATCACCATTGGACTAAACCCAAGGGCAGAGCTAGAAATTTTTATGGGGGGCCAAAACCTAAGTGAATTGGGGGAGGGGGGGGGGGCAACCATTGGATGGGGAGTGGGGAGAAGGGAAAAATATACATGGAATTGTGGAGTTTTCTGGGTCATAGGGGGGCCATGGCTACTCTGGGTCCCCCTTGGCTCCGCCCCTGACTAAACCTCTAGTCTTTGCAATCCATACCTGGCAGTAAAGCCATTACTTCAACTTTTAGTGAGTAAGCATTACATAATCATGCAAGAAGGATATCATATTGAGAAATGAAAGTACCAATGAATCCCAATGTTATAAATGCATCTGGGGGTGCATAAATAGATGAATAGCAATAGCTTGTTAGATCCACCATGTATTGTTTAATTAATGCCCCTGAATTCTTCTGTGTTTAAACCCACAAGGTGAGATAGGAGATTATCCTCTCCGTACTAGATGGTGATAAATTGATATCTTGGAAGAAAAAGGACAAAATAATAGAGACAAGGACTGAACTTTGTTATTTCTCAAAATCTAATATTTTCACAACAAGAAGCTGCTCTATTTATAGAGCTAAAACCAAACGGATAAGTGCTTGAAACTAGGAAGTGCAACCACCAACTCCTAAAAACATGCAACTTACTCCTAGAGCTACGTATTCTCCTATAGACCAGGTAACAGAAAAACAAACTAAACCACTTAAACAAACTCCTATTGACGAGGACAACTTAACAGAAAAACAAACTACAACCACTTAAACAAACTCCTATTGACGAGGACAACTTAACAGAAAAGCAAACTACAACCACTTAAACAAACTCCTATTGACGAGGACAACTAGGAGACTTGGTAAATATTTCAACAATTATCCCTCCCTTAAACTGAAAGTTTTCAAACATTCAGTTTAGAAAAAACAACAAACTCTCTTCAAGCTGGGCCGTCCAAAGTGGAGACACCTAGCAGTTTTCTAAACTTCACAAATGACGTGAATTTGAGAGGTTTGGTCATTATATCAGCAATCTAGTCTTCACTCTTGTAGTAGACGAGCTCAATGACTCCTTCATTTGTCAGGTTCCTTAGGAAGTGAAACTTCACATCTATATGCTTGCTTCTTCCATGTAGAACAAGATTTTTGGAGAGTTTGATGGAAGAACTGTTGTCACAAAAAATTGTTATAGGCCCTTGTCGTTCAAAGTTTAGCTCTTCTAGAATTTTCTTCAGCCAAATAGCTTGACAGGCGCAGCCTGTTGCAGCTACAAACTCTGCTTCAGTTGTTGACAAAGTGACAATTGATTGCTTTTTTGAAGACCACGAAACAGCTCCAGAACCAAGCATGAAAACATATCCTGAAGTGCTTTTCCAATCATCTAAATCTCCGACATAATCACTGTCAGTGAAATCGAACAAATCTGACTTTTCTCCTTTCTTGTAGAACAGCCCATAACTAGCAGTCCCTTGCAAGTATCGAAAGATTCTTTTTGCAGCTAAGAGATGAATCTCTTTCGGACACTCCATGAACCTGCTTATGAGACTCACAACATGCATTATGTCAGGTCTTGTAGCTGTTAAATACATTAGACTCCCTACAATTTGCTTGTAAAGAGCGCTATCAATCTTCCTTCCTTCAGGATTTCGAACAAGCTTTAGACCCACTTCAGTTGGCGTGCTAACAGAATTGCAATTTTTCATTTGAAACCTATCCAAAATTTCTTGCACATACTTCCTTTGTGAAATAAAAATTCCAACTGCAGATTGCACCACTTCAATACCCAAAAAATAATGCATCTTTCCAAGGTCAGACATATCAAACTCAATCATCATGGACTTCTTAAAACTTTCAAACATGGCACTCTCATTTCCAGTGAAAATAAGATCGTCAACATATAAGCAAACAATGAGCAATTTTCCTCCATCTTCAATCTTTGTAAAAAGTGTGTGCTCATATGGACATTTCTTAAATCCCTCTTTAGAAAAATAAGCATCTATACGACTATACCAAGCGCGTGGTGCTTGTTTTAGCCCGTATAATGCCTTTTTGAGTTTATAAGCCTTATTTTCACTTCCAAGCTTCACATAACCAGGAGGTTGGTCAATAAATACCTGTTCCTGCAGTTCATCATGCAAGAATGCTGATTTCACATCCAATTGGAAGATAGGCCATGAATGTTGAGCTGCCAATGCAATCACCAATCTGATCGTATCATGTCTTGCGACAGGAGCAAAGACTTCTCTATAATCCACTCCAAATTCTTGCTTATAGCCTTTAGCTACTAGGCGTGCCTTGTATTTGTCAACTTCTCCATTCTCCTTCAATTTTGTCTTGTACACCCACTTGACACCAATTGTCTTGTGCCCTCTTGGAAGATCAGTCAACTCCCAAGTGTTGTTCCGTTCAATGGCTGCAATTTCTTCGTCCATTGCCTTTTGCCATTTGGATTCTTTGACAGCCTCTTCGAAAACTGTAGGATCACAATCCGAAAATAGAGCAAAATATGTAAGTGGGTCCTCAGATTGGTCAATTTCGGTTACCTCATAATCAGTCATCCATGCGGGCCTTCTTCTAACACGTTGAGGCCGTTCTATTGCTGTTGGCGAGCTTAGAGCATCTGTCAGACCATCTGGTGGAATTTGTTGATCATTTTCTATTGGCTGTTGCCTCTCCTCTTCGTTGTCTCCATCAAAGTTGACGGGTATTTGCTGTTTGACAACATTGTTGTTCCATGGCCAAAAACTTTCTTCATCAAAAACAACATCACGACTGATAACAATTTTCTTAGTGATAGGATTGTAAAGCTTATAGGCTTTTGATTGATCACTAACACCAAGAAAAATGCATTTTTCTCCCTTGTCATCTAGCTTTGTTCTCTTCTGGTCTGGAATATGAGCATAGCCAACACACCCAAAAATTCTGAAATGATCTACTCCCGGTCTCCGTCCGCTCCATGCTTCCTCTGGAGTCATATTTTGAACGAGTGTGGGACACCTATTCAAAATATGAATGCTCCAATTAACTGCTTCGGGCCAGAAGGTTTTTGGAATGCCGTTCCTCTGCAACAGACTTCGCACCATATTCAAAATAGTGCGATTTTTCCGCTCACAAACTCCATTTTGTTGAGGCGTGTAAGCTGCCGTAAGTTGCCTCTTGATTCCATGGGTCTCACAAAATTTTGCAAATTCAAGTGAGTTGTATTCTCCACCACGATCAGTGCGAAGAACCTTTATTGGGCTGCCAACTTCTTTCTCAACAAGCACTTTATAATTTTTAAATGCTGCAAAAGCTTCAAATTTTTCTTGCAAAAAATAGACCCATACTTTTCAACTATAATCATCAATGAAGGTAATTATGTACCTCTTACCTCCGTTGGAAGATGGATCAATTGGCCCGCAAAGATCAGAATGAACCAGCTCCAACGCCTTTTTCGTTCTCCATGATTTTCCTTTCGGAAATTGATTACGGTGTTGTTTGCTAACAACACATTCTTCACAAACTTCAGATGGAGCTGTAATTTGAGGAAGACCAATCACCATATTTTTCTGTTGTAGAGTCTTCAGTCCACCAAAGTTTAGGTGACCATAGCGAAAATGCCATAGCCATGCTGCATCCTTCAATTTGGTTGAGAAGCATGAATGAGTGATGTTGTGGAGATAAAGCGGAAACATACGATTCGCTGTCATGTTAACTTGAGCAATTAAGCCTAACTTTGCATCTTGAATTCGACAAACTCCATATTTGATAGAAATCTCGTATCCCTTTTCTTGCAGCTGACCCACACTAAGTAGATTGGTCTTCAAGTTTGGAACGAAGAGCACATTGGAGATTGTTTGAGTAGAATCCCCCTTGGTTTGGATTGTCACCCTTCCTTTTCCCATAACTGAGAGTCTAGAATTGTCACCAAACTTCACATTATCGCGAAATGACTCATCCAAATAAGAGAATGCCGACTTGTCTCCACACATATGATTGCTGCAGCCTGTGTCTAAGTACCACAAATTCTTCTTGGTTTCCTCCTTTACATGACAAACCATTAACAAGGATACTTCTTCTTCCTTCTCTGCAAGATTAGACATTTCTCCATGTTGTCTATTTAAATTAGTTCGGCATTCAGACTTATAGTGGCCATACCTGTGACATCTGTAGCACTCGACATTGGACTTGTCTGCTGACCTTGGTCTATATGTAGTCGAGTGGTGGTCTCCTCTTCCTCTTCCTCTTCCTTGAACTTGGTTGTCTTGATGTTGATGTTGTTGTTGGTTTCCACGATCATTGCTTTCTCTGCCTCTGCCACTACCTCTACCTCGTCCTCTATCTCTCCTTGGTGCTGGATGATTTTCTGTGGAGGCCTTCAAAGCTTGCTCCTCTTTCTCCTGCTGGTTGATTTTATGCTCATGAATCAACAAAGAACTTTGTAATTCGTCAATTGAAAGTTCATCAATATCATGGGATTCTTCTATGGAACAAACAACAAAATTAAATTTTGGTGTCATGGATCGAAGGGTCTTCTCTACTATGGTGACGTCCTCCGTCTTGTCACCGTGGATCCGCATCTTATTGACGATTGCCATTGTCCGTGAAAAGTAATCTGTCACCGACTCTCCTGATTTCATTCGTAGTGTTTTGAACTCCGAACGAAGTGCTTGAAGCTGCTGCCTCTTTGCCCTTGCCGAACCTTGATACTTCTTCTTCATGGAATCCCAGATGTGCTTGGACGTATCCTTGCAAAGAATGGTTTCCAAGATTGAACGATCAATGGCTTGGAAAAGATAATTTTTCGCTTTGAGATTCTTCAAACGTTGTCCTTCTAATTCTGTTTTCTGTGCATCTGTCACTGCTGTGCCTGCTGCTGGTTCTGCTATTCCGTTGGAGACGACCTGCCAATATTCTTTGGACCTCAAGAAGTTCTCCATCAACATACTCCAATGGTCATAGTGACCATCAAAGCGCGGGATGGCAGGTTGAATGAAGTTATCAGTAGCCATACGGGATGAACTTTGTGACACTTCCACACTTTTCTCTCTGCAATACAAAAGACAGGAAGAAAGCTACTGCTATACTCTCCCCTTTTTTTCGTGACTCTCTCTTCACCGGCTCTGATACCACTGATAAATTAATATCTTGGAAGAAAAAGGACAAAATAATAGAGACAAGGACTGAACTATGTTATTTCTCAAAATCTAATATTTTCACAACAAGAAGCTGCTCTATTTATAGAGCTAAAACCAAACGGATAAGTGCTTGAAACTAGGAAGTGCAACCATCAACTCCTAAAAACATGCAACTTACTCCTGGAGCTACGTATTCTCCTATAGACCAGGTAACAGAAAAACAAACTAAACCACTTAAACAACTCCTATTGACGATGACAACTTAACAGAAAAAAAAACTACAACCACTTAAACAAACTCCTATTGACGAGGACAACTTAACAGAAAAACAAACTACAACCACTTAAACAAACTCCTATTGACGAGGACAACTAGGAGACTTAGTAAATATTTCAACAGATGGATTATATAATACTCTCCCTTGGCAAGTGTGGCTACTGATTTCCGCCCACAGCCCACAAAGAATGATCATCACTATGAGTCTCCATGTTTACTCTAAAAAGGATTAGGAGAACATATTGGACAATCTCAGTGATTAGGCAATGCAATGTGTGGTTAATGGATTACTTCCATAGAAACGGACAGGTTCTTGGCAATGCATATTTGAAGCAGTGACTTCTTTGTTGGAAAACATCATACCTGTTCACCTTCCTTTTGATGCTACCCACATGGGAGCACACATCATAGACAGGAGTCACAGGACATATAGAATCCATATCTTCTTGGCTGGGTAGAGAGAAATGGAGGGCAACCTTTTCAGAACTTGAAATAAATATCTGATGCAAAAATATCCACCAAAACTTCGGATTCGAATATAACAATCTAAGTCAAAAGAAGAGAAAAGGACCTTACTAAGAGATAACAAAGAGTGGTGAGTTTTCAAATTTCCTACTAACAGCTTGAAGGTGATCTCCTTCCATTTTTTTTTGATTGGTAGTTTTTCCTCCTTACATTAACACACTATGAACTAGCTTTTTTGATTGGTCACACTACAAAGCTTCTAGTGGATATTAGGAAGGCAGGAAAGATGGAGAGAATGAGAATTTTACATGTGAGTCTTGTAGGAAGAGTGGTGGCAAAGGATTATGAGATGGAAAAAATGGAAGCTTGGGTGGTGTTAGAATGGGGAAGAAAGAAAGTGATGGGGGTGAGAAAATTGAATGCGGGGTTATTATTGTTCATGTTTCATAGCAAGCACTAGGCAGTATGTAAAGTGGGTGTTGGAAATAGAGAAAACAAAAGAAAGAGGTTTTGATTTAAGGTTGGACTAGTAGTTCCTAGCAGTTGGAGAAATAGTTGCAGGCAGAAGGAATATGGCAGTGTGGATTGGAGTGGTAGGCATCCCACATTCCCATTGCATGCTTAGAGTATTTTGACTTTTGGAGAAATTTCTAGATGTTGTGGTAGATTCTTGAAATTTGATGATAGGAATAGGACCTGGGAGAAGCTTGACATGGCGAGGATACTGGTCGAAGTTAAGGATTCCACTACAATTCCAAATAGATTAGAACTTGAACTTGTAGTGGAACTCTTTGAATTGAGAATAATTGTTGAAGGTGCCAATGGGTCGTTTTGGAAGGTGGAGGAAAGGGATGTGATGGATAGAAGATTGAATGAAGAAGAGGAGACAAAGGAAGACGGAGTTGGGGCAGGGGAAGTTGGAGGGTTGTCTGGTTGTAGAGTAGAGGAGGAGGCATACATGAAGAGGATTCGAATGGTCAACTGGAAAGAGGAGAAGATGAGGTGGAAGTTCCTTACAATAGGGAGGTACAACTGGCCAAAGTCGGGATAAGTGGCTTGTATGAAGGGAGACAGCTGGGGGGGGGGGGGGGAGGGAGAATGAGTTAACGGAAGGCTAAAATCCAGAAATCTGGGTGGGGAAGGAGGGAGATGGGAAATAGGCGGGGTTATTATTGTTCATGTTTCAATGAACCCACTCTAAAATTATACATATATAAATGTATTTATGCAAATATATATACATATATTTATGTATGTATGTAAATATGTATGCAGAATATCTATACAAATGTTATATATATAAATATGTATGTATATATATATATATATATGCAACATTTACATATATACACATATATGTATAAATGTATATAATTGGGCCGGGTTCAGGCTACCTGAGCCCGGCCCAAAAAATAAAAAAACCCGACTTCTTGGGCCAGAGGACTGTAAATCCAAGCCCAGCCCAGCCCGTGTAAGATTCCAGGTTGGGCCGATTTAGGCTCAGTCTGGGCCTGCCCAAGTTGCACCCCTAGCCCCAAGACAACAATGAGTGGTTTTGGGTGGTGACAGTCTTGGTCCTTGCCATTGTCCAAGGAGAAAAAGAAGCTACTTGAGGTGCTAGTCTTGCATCCCAGCCATTGTCCACTACACCATGGATGCTTTCAATGACCTTGTGCCACAACCTCTCACTTTCTAGGGGAAATCTCCAAAGCCATTTTCCCAAGAGAGCCGTATTCCTCTTAACTAGATTTCCTACGCCAAGTCCTCCTTGGTCCTTGCCTTTACATACCTGTTCCCATTTTATCCGATGGTCTTTTTTTTCATCTCCCGGCTCCCACAAGAAATCTCATTATTTTTTCCAATTGCTTTGCAATTTTTATCGAGATTCTAAAGGTGGATAGGTAATAGGTGGGTAGGTTGGCTAGAGTGGATCTAATCAAAGTGATTCTTCCCCCATGGAAATGTAGTTTCTCTTCCACATGGCTAGCTTCCTAGAAAACCTTTCTATTATGGGTTTCCAAAAGTTGTCTGCTCTCGGGTCCCCCCCGAGACTCTCTGAAAATGTTCTATTAGGACCTTCAAGTTTCTTAAGTTGGATTCTGAGTAGTCCTCACAAAATATGATTATGTCATCTGCAAACTGCAAGTGGGTTACCGCAATCTGATTTCTTCCTAGCCTCCACTCTCTAAACTGGTTTTCTAGGTCAGCATTTATAATCAGCCTACTTAGCACCTCCACAACTAGGGTGAAAAGGAAGGGGGAAATGGGATCTCCTTGCCTTAGCCCTCTTTTTGCTGGGAAGAAATCTTTTGCCACACCATTGACTAGAATTGAGAAATGAGCTGAACTAATACAACCTTTGATCCATTTTTCCATCTTCTACCAACCCAACCTTTTCTAGTAAACCTAGGAGAAAGGATGAATCCACCATATCATAGGCTTTCTCTAGATCTAATTACAAATTAAGCCTTTGCCTCGTTTTTTTCCTTTCTGCTACACATTCATTTGCTACAAGAATCTGATTAATTATTTGTCTCCCTTCTACAAAGGCTCCCTGATTTTGAGAGATTACCTGGGGCAAGATGCTCTTAAAACATCCCGCTAGGGCTTTAGCAATGATTTTGTACAAGCTACCCACTAGGCTTATTGGTCTATAATCCTTTGGAGATTTGGCACCTTTTTTGTTGGGCACTAGGGCTATGAAGGTTGCATTTGCTCCTGGTGAAATCTTCCCTTTGATGTGGAACTCAGTGAAGACTTCCATCGAATCAGATTTTATTATTTCTAAACAATCCTGAAAAAAATCCATTGAGAAACCATCAGGTCCAAGGGCTTTGGATCTCTCCATTGAGAAAATTGCCTCATGAACCTCTTCCACACTGAAGTGCCTTTCTAGGAGGGCTTCTGGCACTCTAGACCAATTCAGATCCTCCAACTCCATGATTCTTTCACCTACAGTGGAAAACAGTGATTTAAAATGATCCACAAAGGTCTTTGTAATTTCTTCCTCTAAAGTTATCATCTGGCCTTCAGATTCAATGTTAGAAATTTGATTCTTCTTTCTTCTTCCATTTGCCACTGAGTGAAAAATGTTTTCTTCCCATCACTCTCCAAAAGCCATTTACATCTCGATTTTTGGCTCCAGGAAATTTCCTCCTTTCTCAAAATCTCCTCTAATTCCACCTTTAGGCGCGATCTTTCCTCCTCAGTACACGCTCTCTGGGCTTCCTTACAATCTAACTCCTCTATCCTTTTAGCAATTAATTCCTTTTTTTCTTCAATTCTTCCTTATTAATCCTTTCTTTCAACCTCTTTAATTTTTTCATGAATCTCACCCCTCTGTTGTTGGCATTGATCCTATCTTCCATCCACCACCCCTTTATTTTTTCAATGAACTTTGGGACTTCCAATCACACGTTTTCAAATCTAAAAGGAATGGGACCTCCAAAAGAGTGCTCTTGGCTAAGGCTTAGGGGACAGTGATCGGAGGTTACCCTAGGAAGTGCTTTCAAGACTAGGTTTCCCCAAAGTTTCTTCCACTCTACAGAGAACAGAAACCTATCCAGCTTTGGACAAACTTGGTTTTCCTGAAGGTTGGACCAGGTAAAAGAGGCTTGCAAAAGGTGGGGTTCTTTTAGCTCTAGAGACTCTACCAGGGCATTAAACCTCCTCATACTAGTGATTATGGTATGGTTTGGGTTATTTGTTTCATTTGTATATCTTATGACATTGAAATCTCCCCCCAAACAACAAGGCCCCTCCCACAGGATATTTATATCCATGTTTATACATCTAGATCTTGGTTCTCAGCAGAAATTTGTCTCACAATCAAGTACTTGGTGTGTACAAATCTTATTTCATTGTGCTTGAAGCCATTATCCATGAACATTGTATCCCCTCCCCCCCCCAAAAAAAAATAATAATAATAATAATAAAATAAAATAAATAACAAACACACACATGAGTGTTTAGCAAGCAAGCCAAGCAAAGTCAACATATAGCCAACCAGTGGGTTGGTAAGGCCTCCTGCTGGTCATAGTAGAGACTTGGGATTGATTCCCGCTTGCACCTGGGTTGGGGGATGGGCTACTCCTGTTGTGTAGTCATTCAAAAGAAATAAAAAAAAAGTCAACATATAGCCAAAGTACTCTGTAATGAGCTATATGTGACTACTAAATGCTTCACTTTTTTTTTTTATGTAAAAATTTAGAATGAAAAGTATCTTGTATATGACATATGTATGAGTGCAAAGATATACAAGTCTTTGACCCGTGAACAATCGGGTGCTATTATAATTGGCAATTAAATGTTCAGCCATCAACATATCATATATCTATGTTGCACATACAATGAGTCATAAACAAAATATTTAGAGTAAGGTACATCCATGAACTTTTTGTAAACTGATCCAAGAATAAGAAATGCCAATTGCCTTGTGGAGCACCACCTATGAGGTCAATGGATGGTTATCAAAAATTTGACCGTTCCTTTAACTTCAGTCTATCTAGAAAACCACAAAACGGAAAAAGTCCCCACAGCATCTTTCCCCTCTAACTAAAGCCCTTAATCTGCGAACCAAGAAATGACTCACTAGTGGACAAGGGGAATACTCTAGTGCTCCGAAGATGCTAAAAAGGTGGGCCTAGAGGACTTGGCTGAATTCATAATGACTAAGGAATGGGTTTGAACTTTGAAGAGTAAAGGATCATATTAAATTAAATTATTTTGATAATATTTATGTACGTGTTAGTGGAAATTTTTTTAGTATAATTTCTCACATAACATAATTCACCCAATTAGACTAATAACTGGGTTTTTTGTTATTTGGGTAATCCTCATTCGGGAAATCACGTAGATATTCCCTTAATTACATCTCTGCTAGGGGCAGAGAAAACCTTTTGATTCTGATTCAGAAGTACAATGAATAGAGACTAAACTAAGTATGAATTTTCTACAGAATTTTCCTTTGAAAATTCTGGTATATATTCCCTCTTTATTTGAGAGAAAACCAACATATGAAGAAGCAAACATTGTATGCATAACAAGTAAATAGGTATCATAAAAAGCATGTTTCATCAATAAGGCTACAAATGGCCTTTAAATTATGGTTGTGTGCACTATCATGCTGTGAGGAACCATAATCAGCCAAGTTTCATGAACAAGTACATGGTTTTTCCCCTCACACATAGGTTAGTAGGTTGTAAGGAACCATAATCAGCCAAGTTTCATGAGCAAGGCTGTAGATGGTTGTCTCCTTACATGTATTTCAATATGAAACAAGGAAGAAAAGAAAAAATAAAAGGAAGAAAGAAAGAGGTGAGAGGAATTGATAGAATATGGGCTTCCATCTCATGTGAGAAGCACAAGGAGTATCATATTGAAGAGGTGTAGGAAGAACACAAGATTCCCTACCTTCTTCTTCCTTTTTCTTTTATGCTCTCCACACCAATCTTCTTCTCTTTTCTCTTCGCACTTGTTTCTTAATGCTAGAAATCCTGCAAATCAATTAGTAATAGCCAACAAAAAAGGCATTAGCCTCTTCTCCTTGTAGGAGAGGGGTTTATATAGAGCAGGTAGGTGGTTAAGTAACTCCCCACTCCTCTTTTCTTAGGGTGCTAAGTGTCAACCCACTTAAAATGGGTTAAGGAGGGAAAAGAAAACTTTTCCTTCCTAAGGTGACAAGTGTCCCCCCATTTCAAGTGGTTAGAGGAGGAAAAATAACTCCTTCCTAGGGTGACATGTGTCCCCCCCACTTCAAGTGGTTAGAGGAGGGAAAACAAATCCTTCTTCCTAGGGTGACATGTTTCCCCCCCACTTCAAGTGGTTAGAGGAGGGAAAACAAATCCTTCTTCCTGGGGTGACATGTTTCCCCCCCACTTCAAGTGGTTAGAGGAGGTAAAACAAATCCTTCTTCCTGGGGTGACATGTGTCCCCCCACTTCAAGTGGGTAAAGGAGGGAAAATAGTCCTCTTGTTAGAATAGGACAATGGCATCCCCTCATAAATAAGTGGGACACCTCACAAGAAATTAAATAAAATGGATATATTCTTTTAGGGCCTGCTGTTCCACTAAATGGGCTCTACTGCAAGCCCATTAAATGCTTATTGCATTATAAATAAGCCCAAATAACTTGGGGCCTGTTGTTCACTAAACTAGACTGCAGGCCCCTTTCTTTATTAAAATGTTTCAGCCCACCAATACGATTGATTGGGCTTATAAGAAAGCCCTTTTCTCTTCTTTATTATTATTTTTTTTAAGCTGTGACTGGGAGTATCTTAATAACCTGCTCCCAGTCCAGCAAATTTAAGGACTTAACAACGTGTAAATTGAAAACCTTAAATTGATATTCATTAACAAAGTAGAATCTATTGAAAATGATATAAAAGTGTTAAGGCACTGGGGAACATTCCAATTCCAGAAATATTTCATGTTAGTAGTACCTAAGAAAGTGGAAATATGTCATGAAAATATTAAGAAATATGCCAACATTTTAAATTGTTGAGCTGTTGGGTTGACCTGATATTGCTTCCTTTTATTTTATGTTTATGGGCCTTGTTCATAATGGGCCTACTCCTACTATTGCTTGGTTCTTTTACAACTAATAAAGTTCAATTAGGGGGCTGGGTGATCTCACGATCCTTTGACTCCCATGACCCTTTTTCTCTCTCTTCTCCGCTTTCTCTGAATCTTACCTCTACACTTCCAACCATAATTTTCTTGATTAAAGTTCAGGTTTATTGCTGTTTTATTTCTCATCTTGGTATCAGAGAAGGAACTCTCTTATTTTCTCCCTAAAAGGAACCATATATCTCTAGGACCAGTAAGGTGTATGGGCTTTCAAGGCTTAGAACCTGTTGTTTAAGTTGCTGCCCAAGATCAAGATCAACCGGAGAGATCGGGCCTGTTTTGAGTTACACACCAAAGGGGCTGATTGGGGCTGGCACTCTACCTTTTTTGGATTTCTTTTGAATCACTTTAGAGATCAACTTGCATTGGAATACCTGGTATTGAAGCTAGTTGGAGTGGCTAGGTGTTTTTAGGTTTCTCCCAGGTTGCAGGGTTGGTGAAACCTTAGCTTTGAGTTGATTTCTTAACTATATGTCAAGAGTTTGAAGCCGGTATTGACAATTATTGTTTACAGCAGTATTTCTGTCTTGTCCTGGGATCAATGAAACGATCTGGAGTTGATTTGAAGTAGTACATGGAATCCAAGGTTTGTCCAACACCAACAGGGTCTATAGACAATCTGTTCAATGATGTGACCACAAGTTGAAGAAATCTTTCTATTGGCTCAAACAGTCACCTTAAGCTTGGCTTAAGAGATTCCATAATGCCCTGGTGAAATTTGGTTATGTTTTAGTCTTTAGACCTAGTTAGATCATATCCTCTTTGTGAAGAGGAGAGATACTTTGGTGACTATACTTATAGTTTATGTTGATCATATTGTAGTTATTGGTGATGATGTGTAGGAAATTGACTAACTTAAACACTTTCTTAGCACAAAATTTGGAATAAAAAACTTAGGAAAATTGTGGTATTTGTTGGGAATTGAGGTTGCTTGCTCTAAGGATGTTATCTTTATTCCAGTAGAAATCACTAATTGCAGATTTAGTTGAATTCCTTGTGAAGGGAAAGAGGAGGAAGATGAAGATTTCAGTAGTAGAGAAGAAAAGAGGAGAAAAGAGTAGGAAGTCTGTTGAGGGCCCGGGAATAGGATCTCGTCACGGGTTGGTCCATGGGGAAAACCTCCTGTTTTCCCTTGTTCCTTCCTGCTTGTGATGAACCTATCTTGGCACCTTCGGTGATTTGTCCAAGAGATCACCAACTCTCCTAACTCACTCTTGACTGAATAATTTGATATCTCATTCAATAATGGGGTCTCCTTAAATAGGAGATTACAAGAGTCCTAATCAAAGGGAGTCTCCTTGCTGAATAGGGAGACTTCCAGTTTTATCTTGCTAAGGATAAGATAAGCTAATCCTAATCTGATAAGCTACTAACAAGATAAGATAAGCTAAGCTAATCCTAATCTGATAAGCTATTAACAAGATAAGATAAGAGATAAGAACAAGCAAAATGAGCTAATCTAATCTAGATAAGGCTGCTGTTGCCGAACTGGGTAGGATGAGCATCACTGAATCCTTGCTACTGCTGGCGGTGGGCCTGGGGCCTGTTGCTGCCAGCGGCGATGGTACGTCTTCCCGAGGAAGGCGTCCATAACATTACTCCCCTCCTGGACTACGAGCTTGTCCTCAAGCTCGAAAGCTGGATATGTGGCTTGGAACTCTGCCAATGGGATCCATGTGGCTTCTGTTGGTGGTAGATCACACCATTCCACCAAGACTTAAAGGATTCCACGATTGAAACGAGAGCGGGTGACAGTTTTAGGCGGGGGGACCAGTTTGCCATCTTTCAAGGGTGGCAGGGAGGGAACTTGGTCCGGGGGAACACCCGTAAATGGTTTCAGCAAGGAGATGTGGAAGACATCATGAATTTGGCTAGTCTCTGGCAATTCCAGCTGGTAGGCCACACTGCCAATCCGTCGCAGAACCTTGTAGGGCCCATAGTACTTAGGGGCCAGCTTCGGGGCAGCTTTGTGGCGCAAGGAGAGCTGCCGATAGGGCTGGAGCTTCAACCAAACAAATTGTCCTGGATCGAACGACAATTCCCGGTGGTGCTTATCATAGTGGAGCTTCATGCGGAGCTGGGCCTGCTGTAAGTGAATGCGGACGTCGGCGAGGAGGGCGTCGCGGTCCTGTAAGGAGTGATCGATTGCATCCAAGCGAGTAGATCCGGGCTCGTAGGACAGCAAGCGGGGAGGATCCCTGCCGTAAACGACGCGAAAGGGAGTCATGCTGAGGGACGAATGGTAGGCTGTGTTGTAGTAGTACTCGGCCCAAGGAAGCCATTCCAACCACCATCGAGGTTGATCGCCTACGAAACAACGGAGATACATCTTGATAGTGCGGTTAACCACTTCCGTCTGACCGTTGGTTTGTGGTAAGCTGATGAGTAGGCCAGGGTGGTGCCGTGTAGTCAAAATAACTCTTTCTAGAAGGCACTAGTGAAGACCGGGTCTCTATCGCTGACGACGGATTCCGACAACCCATGTAAGCAAAAGATATGTGTAAAGAAGGCGAGGGCAACCGAAGTGGCACTGTACGGGTGTGATAGAGGAATGAAGTGCGCGTATTTAGAGAAGCGGTCAACTACCACAAAGAGAACTTATTTGCCCCCTACCTTGGGAAGTCCCTCAATGAAGTCCATGGAGATGTCGGCCCAGATCTGCGATGGGATGGAAAGGGGCTGAAGGAGGCCTGCCGGGTGTAGGTTTTCCCATTTGTGCTGTTGGCATGTGGAGCAATTTTGGACAAAATCTCGAATAGAAGTCTTCATACCTCGCCATGGAAATCAGTCCGGACGTGGTATAGTGTTTTTTGAATGCCCTCGTGGGTGGAGTTATGGATGCTGGTGATGATGGTGGAAATCAACGGGCAGTCTGCTGGAAGATGGACTCGTCCCTTATACAGTACCAACTCGTCGTGAAGTGACCAATCGGGGTCGGCCGTGCCGGTCTGGATCTTTTGTAGTAAGAGCGACCATTTCGGGGACTGTGGTGCTGCCTTCTTAATGTTGTCAAACAGAGAGATCTGAGGTTGGGAAATGCTACATAGAACCATCGTGTCTTCTTCTCGCCTAGACAAGGCATCAGCTGCGCGATTAGAGGATCCTGCCTTATATTCCACCTGGAAGTCAAACCCGAGCAGTTTGCTAACCCAATGCTGCTGAGGGGAAGTGGTGAGACGCTGCTCTAACAGGTATTTGAGGCCGTAATGATCAGTTTTGACGATGAACGACCGCCCCCACAAATACGGCTTCCAGTGCTGGATGGCTCGGGCAAGGCCGATTAGTTCGCGCTCATAGGCTGGAAGCTTCAGATGCCGGTCAGCCATTCTGCGGCTGAAGAAAGTGATCGGGTGCCCTTGCTGCTGTAGTACGGCCCCGATACCCACTCCGGAAGCATCGCACTCAACTGTAAATTCGAGGGCGAAATTAGGTAATTGTAGGACAGGGGTTGAAGACAGTGCATTTCGCAGTGACAAAAAAGCTTCATCAGCTGCGTCGTCCCACCGGAAGGAGTTTCTCTTCAACATGTTGGTTAACAGGGCTGCCAACACTCCATAGTTCTGTACAAATTTGCAGTAGTAACCCATTAAACCGAGGAACCCGCGTAAGGCCTTGGTGGATTGAGGTTTGGGCCATTCTGTTATAGCTTGAATCTTGGAACTATCAACTGTTACACCCTGCCCATGGATGATGTGGCCGAGGTAAAGAACCTGTCGCTCCCCGAAGGAGCACTTGGACCGTTTCAGGAATAAGCTGTGTTGGCGTAGGAGTACAAAAACGGTCCTCAGATGGTGGACATGCTCTACCCATGATTTGCTGTAAACGAGGATATCATCAAAGAAAACTAAAACAAATTTGCACAGATGGGGCTGGAATACCTCGTTCATTAGTGACTGAAATGTAGATGGTGCATTGGATAGTCCGAATGGCATGACTAAAAATTTGAAGTGGCCATGGTGGGTGCGAAAAGCAGTCTTCTTCACGTCACCGGGAGCCATGCGAACTTGGAAATATCCAGACCTGAGGTCCAACTTAGAGAAATACTGGGCACCATGCAACTCGTCCAGCAGTTCGTCCACAACGGGAATAGGGAACTTATCTTTGATCGTCCGGTCATTGAGTTCTCTATAGTCAACACAGAACCTCCACGTTCCATCTTGCTTCGCCACCAACAGAACCGGCGAAGAGAAGGGGGAGTGACTTTTGCATATGATCCCTTGGTTCAGCATCGCTGTACATTGTTTTTCTATCTCATCCTTCTGTAAGTGAGGGTAGCGATAAGGCCTGACAACAACTGGTGCCGAACCCGCCACCAAAGGAATACGATGGTCGCAAGCTCGGGAAGGGGGAAGGCCCTTCGGTTCCTGGAATAGATCTGAAAACTCGGCAAGAAGTTTTTCCATGGCTGCCGGTTCTGTCTGGAGTGCATGAACCTGTGGTGTCTTTTCTTTAACCCTGCAACCGTGCCATGAAACTTGCTTGCCATTCAGGTGGAAGGTCATGGTGAGTGCGCTGAAGTCCCACAAAATCGGGCCTAGGGTAATTAACCATTTGACCCCAAGAACAATATTGAACCCATCCAATGAGAGTACAAATAAATCAATAAGAATTAGTTTGGAATTGACCTGTACTGGGACGTCCTTACAAATCCCTGGACTGTGAACTTTTTCACCATTTGCGACGGCTACCTGTAGTCGCGGCCGGAGTTCCATTGGTAGTTTTAACTACAGGGCTGCATGTTCACTTATGAAGTTGTGTGTGCTCCCTGAATCGACGAGAATGCGCACTGGCCGACCTGCGATCTGTGCCTGTAACTGCATGGTCTGAGAGGTTTTAATACCGGTGACCGCATGGAGAGAGATCTCTGGTTCGAATATGACGGGTTCCCCTTCCTCCTCCTCTTGCTCATCTATGAGAAGGCAAAAAAGCCTCTTGCATCTATGTCCTGCCGAGTAGAGGTCATCACAGTTGAAACATTGACCTCTCGCTCGGCGCTCTGCCATTTCTGCCCTGGTCAAGCGCTTGATGGGAGGAGTGACCATGTTACTGCCTGTACTTGTCACTGCTCTAGAGGTGGTGGTCGTGGGAGGCTTCATTTCCCGGCTGGTAGCAGAAGAGGGGGTCGTTGCTGCTGGTCTTGGGGGCACCCACGAGTTCGGTGGACGACCCACATTAAAAATTCCGCGGCTGAGCTGCAGCTTGCGTTCAAATGCGCGGGCTAAGTTCATGGCTGTGACCAAATTTGGGGGATTCTGCATCTCGACATCCACTCGCAGGGGTTTTGCTAACCCTGCTGTGAACATATCCACTTGCTGGTCTGGTTGCACGAAGGATGCCCTCGCGAGGAGGGTTTGGAACTGTCGCTGGTATTCAGCAACTGTTCTGGTCTGTTTAAGTTTAATTAGCTCGCCCAGTGGGTTGCTGGTCAATGGGGGTCCGAATCGAAGAAGGCAATAGGATTTAAACTGGGGCCAACTGAGCCCGGGTTCTTCTTGCTCTAACCGATAAAACCAAAGCTGTGCTTCTTCTGTTAAATGAAAGGCGGCTAGGCTTACCTTGTCCTGGTCATTTGTCTGTTGATTCCGGAAGAACTGCTCGCAGCGATACAGCCAGCCTAGGGGGTCTCCGTTGCCGTTGTACGATGGGAACTTCAGCCTGCTGTACTTGGGGATGATGGCTGCTCCATGGCCGACGGACTGCTGTTCGCCGGAAGACTCCGACAGATCTGGCCGGCGGTCGTTAGCTGCTGTCCCTCCGTCAGAGTTCCTTTCCCTGTTGGAAAGAAACATCTCCATTAGTCGTCGCAGTCCTCGCACTTCACCTTTGATCTCACGAACTTCGGAGCTGGTCTCCATGAGTTGGTGGTCGAGGTCGTGGACCCTGGAAGGTAGCTGCTCCAGATCTCCCATGACGCCTTGCTCTAATACCAAGTTGTTGAGGGCCCGGGAATAGGATCTCGTCACGGGTTGGTCCATGGGGAAAACCTCCTGTTTTCCCTTGTTCCTTCCTGCTTGTGATGAACCTATCTTGGCACCTTCGGTGATTTGTCCAAGAGATCACCAACTCTCCTAACTCACTCTTGACTGAATAATTTGATATCTCATTCAATAATGGGGTCTCCTTAAATAGGAGATTACAAGAGTCCTAATCAAAGGGAGTCTCCTTGCTGAATAGGGAGACTTCCAGTTTTATCTTGCTAAGGATAAGATAAGCTAATCCTAATCTGATAAGCTACTAACAAGATAAGATAAGCTAAGCTAATCCTAATATGATAAGCTATTAACAAGATAAGATAAGAGATAAGAACAAGCAAAATGAGCTAATCTAATCTAGATAAGGCTATTGTTGCCGAACTGGGTAGGATTAGCATCACTGAATCCTTGCTGCTGCTGGCGGTGGGCCCGGGGCCTGTTGTTGCCGGCGGCGATGGTACGTCTTCCCGAGGAAGGCGTCCATAACAAAGTCAACCAGGATTCTTAGATTAACCCTAGCTGCCAACCCCTCATTATAATTTATACTTAACTTAAAGGATGAGATATTACAAGGATGCCCTTAGTAGGGCGACTACTAATGTAGCTGAACAGTCACAACTTAAAAACATAAACTAATGGGCCTAAAGCCTAACAACTTCCTAACTAAATAACTTAAAATAAGAATAAAAACAACTAGACCCAACTCAACATTCCCCCTCAAGTTGGGAGTAAATGTCACACATTCCCAACTTGCGTAGATTATGCTCCAGCTTGTTCTTTGCAACACTTTTTGTGAGAACATCAGCAAGCTGCAGATCTGAAGCAATGTATGGAAGACAAACTTCTCCAGAAGTCACTCTTTCTCTGATAAAATGTCTATCCACTTCAATGTGCTTAGTTCGGTCATGCTGGACTGGGTTATGGGCAATGTTAATTGCTGCCTGGTTATCACAGTACAACATCATAGGTTCTTCTGCCTGTACACCAATTTCTTCTAATAGGGAACGGATCCAGAGAAGTTCTGAAACTCCATGTGCCATGGCCCTGTATTCAACTTCAGCATTTGATCTTGCCACCACTGTTTGTTTCTTACTCTTCCACGAGACAAGGTTACCCCCAACAAGGGTGCACACTCCTGAAGTTGATCTCCTGTCATCAAGGCATCCTGCCCAATCTGCATCTGTATAAGCCTCTAGTTTCAACTGTCCATGATTAGTAAACAATATGCCTCTGCCTGGGTGTCCCTTCAGATAAGCAAGAATCCTGTCAACTGCCTCCCAATGCTGGACTCGTGGAGCATGCATGTATTGACTTACCACACTTACTGCATAGGAAATGTCTGGTCTTGTCATACACAAATATAGCAGCCAACCCACAAATCTCTGATATCTCCCATTGTCCTTTACTGGCTCACCTTCTGATGCGTTGATTCTATGGTTCTGATCAATAGGGGTATTGATTGCCTTCGTTCCAAGCTTCCCTATCTCTTGAAGAAGATCCAAGACATACTTCATTTGAGAGATAAAAATTCCATATTTTGATCTTGCAACTTCAATGCCTAAGAAGTATCTCAGTTCTCCAAGATCCTTAATTTCAAATTCTTTATGTAGATTCCTTTTCAGACAATCAATCTCACTTAGGTCATTCCCCGTGACAACAATATCATCCACATAAACAATTAGGACGACACCAAAGATCCCCTTTGCTTCACAAACAAGGTATGATCGGATTGAGTCTAAGTGTAGCCAAAAGCAATCAAGGCCTTTCTGAATCTGTCAAACCATGCTCTGGGAGATTGTTTCAAGCCAATAAAGTGACTTCTTAAGCCTGCATACCTTTTCCTTTTCAACATCACTGTAGAAGTCAGCAGGAAGATCCATATACACTTCCTCTTGCAGATCCCCATTTAGGAAAGCATTCTTCACATCAAGTTGAAACAAGGGTCAAGAGTATGAGGCAGCAAGAGAAAGAAGTATCCGAACAGAGGTCATCTTTGCAACTGGTGCAAAGGTATCTAAGTAATCAATGCCATAGGTCTGTGTGTACCCTTTTGCAACAAGTCTTGCCTTGTACTTTTCTATACTTCTATCTGCCTTATATTTTACTGTGTAAACCCATCTGCATCCAACTGTCTCCTTGCCCTCTGGTAGATCCACAATGTCCCATGTCTGATTCTTAATCAAAGCTTCCATCTCTTCCTGCATAGTTGTCTTCCACTCAGGTTTGGAGAGGGCCTCACTAACACCCTTGGGTATAGACACAGAGTCAAGAGAGGGAAAAAAAGAATGGTAGGAAGGAGAAAGTCCACTATAGGATAAGTACTGTGAAATACAATGAGCAGTACACTTTCTCTTCCCTTTTCTGAGAGCAATAGGAAGATCGAGGTTATCTGTAACAGGGTTAGTAGAATCAATGGGAACTGAAACAGTAATGGGACCAAGAGGAATACTTGAATCCATGTCAGCTGAATCTGGAGTCTCCAAGGAACCAATAGGAAGTGATGTGAGTTTTGTTGTAGTGGAATCAACCTCCTTGTGAAGTCTCTGTTGTAAATAATGCTGAGAAGCAGGACGCAAAGGAGGTGGTGAGGTAGGTGACACAGGAGGGTCAAGCACAGGAGTAGGCACAGGGACTGGAACTGGGAGAGGAATAGACTACTGACTCACTTCCCCAAAACACTCCCCCTGAGAAGGATTCTTTGAGAAGAAGTATGTGGATTCAAAAAAGGTGACATCCATGGTAACATACCGGCTCCCAGAGACTGGATCATAGCAGTAGTACCCTTTCTGATTTTCTACATATCCAAGGAAGACACACTTCTTTGCCTTGGGATCAAGCTTCGAGCAATGAGGACCAAGGATATGTGCAAAGCAGACACACCCAAACACCCTGAGAGGAATATGAAATATCTCCCCCTCAGGAAAAAGGAGACTAAATGGGGTGCTGAATCCAAGTATACGAGAGGGCACCCTGTTAATTAGATATATTGCTGTGAGAACTGCATCACCCCAAAACCGAACTGGAACTGTAGATGTGATCATCATGCTTCTTGCAATCTCAACAATGTGTCTGTTCTTTCTTTCTGCAACACCATTCTGCTATGAACTGTAGGGACAACTGCTCTGATGGACAACACCATATTCTAACAGATATGAGGCAAGGTGTTTTTCAAAATATTCCCTGGCATTGTCTGATCTGAACACCTTTGTTCTTGTTCCGAACTATGTTAGCACCATTTGATGAAATTGCCTCACCAAGGATGGTACTTCATCGCGGGATCTCATAAGGTAAACCCAAGATTTTCGTGAGAAATCATCCACAAATAAGAGAAAATATCGATAGCCTCCCATAGAAGGAACATGGTAAGGTCCCCACACATCAGAATGAATAACATCAAAAGAATAACACCTTTTATTACTAGGTTTAAATGAATGTCTACAATGCTTTCCAAGTTGACAACCTTCACACTCTAGACTTGACAAACTAACAGACTCAAAAAGTTTTGGAAACAAAAGACTCAAAGAAGAAAAAGGTAAATGGCCCAAACGATTATGCCAAAGCATAATTTGATCCACAGACCCTGACTCACTTTCCTGTTGACATGATGACTCTGATGAGGAGGAAGCACATCCAGGAGGTAGATCCCATTCACTTCACGACCTCCCAATCGTCCTCTTTGAATCCAGATCCTGCAAAATACAATGACCAGGAGAAAAAATTACTGAGCAGTTCAGATTCTTAATCAAACTATTAACAGATAACAAATTAGTGCTCAATCTGGGAACATGAAGGATAGAGGGAAGGGAAATAGAATCGCTAATCTTGACAGATCCCTTCCCAGCAATGGGAACATGGGATCCATCAGCTGTGGAGACCCTATCTCTGGCAGAACAGAGCTGGTAAGAGGAAAAAATAGTAGAGCTATGGGTCATGTGCTCTGAGGCTCCAGAATTTATAATCCAAGGAGGTCCTTCCTTACTTGAAGTAGAAACATAATTTGTAGTGACGTGTGAACTACCTGTGTGAGCAAAGGAAGTAGAGTGGACTCCACCAGTACCACCTGTACCTTGTTTTCCGCTTGCTGTTTAACTGGAACTGGCTGTATCCCGCTAGTTGAGAAGTTGCCCATACCTCTCAAGTTCAGCCCTTACTGCAGTAGCTGCAACAGACTCCAGAGCAGCTGTCCCTGGAAAGAAGATGCTGTCTTGCAATATCATACTCAGGATTAAGGCCTGCAATAAATTCAAACACCCTATACTTCTCTAGATGTTTCTGATAGGTAGCTGTATCCTTAGTGGTTTCTCAAGCAAATGTCTCTAAATGGTCAATCTCCTGCCACAAAAGGGCTGAAAAATAGGCTGCAATAGGTCTATCTCCCTGCCTTGTAGAAATAATCTGATTTCTCAACTGATAAGCCCTAGCAATATTCTCCCTCTGTGAATAGGTTTCTGCAACCCCATCCCATATTTTCTTAGCTATATTTTCCCATAAAAAAAATTTTACTTATATGGGGTAACATGGAATTACACAACCAAGTCATTACCATATAATTCTCCTGTACCCACTGAGAGTTGCTAGTTCCGGGTTTCACTTCTTCACCAGTGATATACCCTAATTTCCTACGAGCACCAATGGCCATCTTTGCAGATTGTGACCATTCTAAGTAATTTGCACCTCCTCCCACTGGTCCCATTTCACTCCCGGGCTTATTTTCAACTCCATGACCCTCCATGCTTCTCAAAAAGTGTAAAGAAAATAACTGAAATATGCAAGAAGATCAAACGAAACACTTCTGGAATCAACAACACATTTCTTGTGTCCTAGACTGTCTTCCCACAAAAGATTCATTTTCTACGGAACGGGAGAAGAGAGAGAAGAGGCAGCCACTCTCTCTAGAAGCCTCCAAATCAGGCAGGACTTGAACCGCCCCTTACAGAAAACTCCAAGGAACCCTAAAAAATTAGGGCGCCACTTCCTATGTCAAAATTGAAGAGTCCAACAGAAACATGACTTTTCCCCTTTCTCCGGTTTTTCCTGATTTTGATGAGAAACCCTAGACCAGCTACAGGGCAAACAGATCCACCAAAAAATCCATAAACTGGGCTTACCTGAGATCTTCAATCAGCCTTTTAAATCACCATGCAGTTAGCCGATCTAGGGCTGCATGAGAAAACAACTCAAGGAACCTTCGGCCTGCTCTGAGACCAAGTAGGAATCACTGATTGCAGATTTAGTTGAATTCCTTGTGAAGGGAAAGAGGAGGAAGATGAAGAATTCAGCAGTAGAGAAGAAAAGAGGAGGAAGTCAACTAGGATTCTTAGATTAACCCTAGCCGCCAACCCCTCATTATAATTTATACTTAACTTAAAGCCCAACTTAAAAACATAAACTAATGGGCCTAAAGCCCAACAACTTCCTAACTAAATAACTTAAAATAAGAATAAAAACAATTAGGCCGAACTCAACAATTCCCATAGGAAATATGTGCTTGATTTGCTAGTGGAAACTGGGAAACTTGGTGTTAAGCTTGTCTCTGCTTATATAGACTTGAACTATAAGCTCTCTACTACTGAAGGTGAATTGTTAAATGATAGGGGAGTGTTTTAGAAACTTGTAGGGAAGTTGCAATACCTTTGCATGACAAGGCCTAATATTTCCTATGTAGTAAGTGTGAGTAGCTAGCTTATTCATGTAGCTAGAGACACTCATTTGGTTGTCGCAAAGCGAGTCTTATGCTACTTGAAGAGGTCACCAAGGAAAGGGATTCTATTTGCCAATCATGGGCATTTGAGATTAAAAGCTTCCAAATGTTGATTGGGCAATTTGTATTAATGATAAAAGGTCTACATCTAGGCATTGTACTTTAGTTATTAGAAATCTCTAATTTCTTAGAGTAAGAAACAGTCAGTAATGGCATGGTCTTCAACTGAAGCAGAACAGAACATGGTGTATTCGAGCTGCTATGACTAATCTCTCTTGGACAAGCTGGGTGTTGTCTATGATAAGCCAATGATGTTGTACTATGATAATCAAGTGACTACCAACATAGCCTATAATCTCATTCAACATGATAGAACAAAACATATTGAGGTAGATAGACATTTCATAGGGGAGAGAGTTGCATTTGGAGAAGTTTGTCTACCATTCATTGTGTCCGAGTTACAATTGGCTGATGTCCTAACAAAAAGGGTTCCAAAGCACAAGCTACAATAGTATGTAAGCAAGCTGGGCATGATTAACATCTATGCTTAGCTTAAGGGGGAGTGCTGAGATATTGGGCTAGCCTGATATTTCTTCCTTTTATTTTGTGCTCATGGGCCTTGTTCATAATGGGCCTACCATTGCTTGGTTCATTTATTTCTTTAGTTGTGCAGCCACCCTATTAAAGGCATTCATGTGATTTCCTTTTTAGTAATTACAAGTAATAAAGTTTGATGAGGGGGCTATGAGATTTCACGATCCTTTGACTACCATAACCCTTTTTTCTATCTCTTGTCTATTCTCTTCTCCTCTTGCTCTGAATCCTACTTCTACACTTCCAACCATAAATTTCTGATTAAAATTCAGGTTAATTGCTGTTTTATTTCTCATCTCATGATTGAAACTTGCTACATGGATCCTAATGGATGGTCTGATGCAATTCTAGTGTCTAATATCCTATGTGTCTTTTTCCTCTTCCTTCAATAAAATCTTTACCTTACCTTTAAAAAAAAATGTCCTATGTGTCTTGTAAGGGGTCTTAGAAGCTACCAAATTTACACTTGGATGGATGAAAGAGGCTATGTAGGACGACTGGACAAGAAGGAGAAAATCCTACCATGGTGAGCATGGTGGGATGAAGAGGGACAATAAAAGATCTGAATTATATGATGAAGAGATTCAGATCTGAGATGGAGAAGGAGAAAAAAGATTTCACCTTTAGAAGAAATATTGAGAGGAGAGAGAGAAAGAATAAGATAACACATTATGACTAATTGGTAACTCCAAAAGAAACCTTTCGTTTCACTCTTCAGATTCAAATACAATGTCTTTATTTATAAACTAATATAAGAACTCAAGTCTCTCTTTATTGATCCAATTACCAAATTTCCAAGACTCAAAACAAATTCTAACCACTTTAGGCCGAAGGCAACCCAAAAGATAACCCATGGGGAAACTTAGATAAGGATTTAACTCCTAAAATAACTTTAATTACTCATTACTAATCAGACTAAAACTAACTTAATGTAGATAGAGAAAGCAGAAATGACTAAAAATAGTATGTCACAAATTTTCTATAAATAATAATTATGAAATTACTATAAGTAGTAATTTCAAAAATTACCATAAATAATACATTTGATTTCTGCTAAAAATAGTTAATGTGTAGAAGACTGAAACTTAACCCTATTCCTGAGACACCTAAAAATTAGAAAACAAATTATAAAAAAAAAAACTCCAAACCAAAATAGTAGCATTCAAAACACCCAAAAATTATAAATTTGTCATTAAGGGGTGATTTGGGCACATCCCAAATTTGAAAAATGGGAAGCGTCCTACCTTTTTCTAAGTGTCAGTCACTTTGGGTTCTGATGTTTCTGTAATACCAGAATTGCTCTCATCTCATTAATAAGAACATAAAAGCTGTCTAGTTCTCAGAAGCTACAAATTGGTTCCTTCTCAATGACCAAACTATTCCTGTTTTTCTAAACATGCCAAATGTCACCTATTTTTTCAAAATGATGCATCTTGTCAAATGTGTCATATATATGCCATATTCACATGATCTAATCCATCTTATGGTACTTCTCACCTCTTTTAGATTAAAATAAAATCAGATCATAGCATGATGCAACTTCACAGTTTTGATGCATAAATTTGGACCATGCAATCCGTCAAGTTTTCATAAAGTAAATTATGGAGTAAATGGTTCAAAAGTTAACCGTGTTTATTTTTAGCATCAGGCATTTTTTAGGTAAGATCCATCTAACATAATCCCTCAAGTATAACAAGATATGAAGACAAAGTCCAAAACCCATATCCTACTCATAACAACTTGCTTTAATTTTTAATGTTGTGTTTAGTCTAAAGTTTATATATGCATTTGATAGTAGGTATAAATACAAATATGATGGCTACTTAATTTCTCCAACTATTGGACCCACCATTTTAAGTTATTATTGTTTTTCCTTTTACCTATTTTTTCTGCAAACCAACTAAACAACTATACTTGCTTCTAAATTTATGTTGAATCCATAAATAAAATGAGTAAAATGAAATAAACAAAAAGAATAAGGGAAAATATAATGAACTATTGATTTGGTTAATTACTAGAATGAAAGAAAATGAAGATGAAAAGACAAAAAAAAATGTAAAAGAGGCAAGTTGAATGATTACCTTGAATATTTCTTTGATCAATAATTGAGAATGCCATTATAGAAGAAAATTGGCTAAAATACCTTACTATTGGTTAACATTTCAAGTAATAGGTGGTTAGATTACAGCGTGCAAAAGGTAAAGTGCCAATGGAAGAGAAGAATGCTTGGGAGAGGAAGAAAAGTGAAACAGTAGATTACAGTTTCTTTGTTCATTTCGTTAGTGAAATGAGGGCAATTCTAGTACATTGAAATATCAGAACCCCAAGTGACTGACACACTGAGAAAAAGGTGAGGTGTACCCTCTCTAGCTAGTGCCTAGTTGACATTGGCCAGAATTTGGTGTAAACAATAACATTTGTATTATTACCTATCCAGCAGGGTTGGGTAGACCTTTGAGGATTTCCAAGATGACATTAAGAAACTTAAATAAAACTGTTAGTTACTCAGAACAATAAGAAAAATCCACGTGGCTCCTACTAGGGCGCTTAAACATCAAGTCTTAGTATATAACTACTACAACCATTACTGTTCCTACTGTTAGAGAATAAAACCTATTCAGGGATAAGTAATTAAATTTCAGCACAAGGTATGGTTCGGCCTTTGCTTGTCCATGCTTCAAGCCTGATGGGATTTCACATCAGGGGTGTGTGTGCGTCAGAGAATAAAACCTATTCAGGGACCATCACTTAACAGCTTAAGCATTTAGGTTGAATGGTTCCTTGAAACCTACTAAAAGCAAATGAATTAAAATCAACAAAAAAATAATGAAAAAGTTAAACAGAAAATAGAAAATTCCGGTAGTTAGATATGCCACTCTATAATAGGATGTAGGGGAAGAGGCACAAACTCCAAAATTGGTATGAATGTAGGGAGCTAAGACAGCTGGCCCTAACAATCTTGCCTTCTCTTGAAGTTATTAGGGTCATAAGCCCTATAAGCCCTACTGGAGTCATTTGGGCCTTACTCAATTTTTGCCAATTTTTTTCACGGGCTTCACTATGGCCGATTTATGAATGGACCACTTGAGATCAGTGACTACTGCATCAATGAACCACTTGAGAATCAATGATTTTGGTTTAGAGATGAGTGACTGAACATAATAAAGAGGAATTCTAGTGAACTAGTTTATGGAGGTCTTATATTCTTATTCTCGGCATAGATAATGGAACCCCTGAAAAGACACACTACAAGACAAATGAGGACATGTCTTTTATGGGTCCCACCTTGTCTGTAGGGTGGAGAAAACCAAGAGTTGTGTAAACTTGGTTACTAGCATTCCTCTTATAGCTTTCTTTCATCAATTGAAATAAAAGTTATTTACTACCATTCATCCATAATGTATGATCCCTCTTTTGTTTTATCTTTCTTGCTAATCCTTGTACATCTACTCATACATATAGGCGGGCCATTAATGCTGCGTATGGGGAGGAAATCCTTTCTTTCTTTTGTAATATAATACAATCTTTTACATGTACCTATCAAAAGATTTCCATCTTGAGTACAGAATCTGGTTTCAGAATCTTATTGCATGTTTGTAATAAAGCTTTGGGAGTTGCAATGGTTTCAGATGCAACGTTTGGACTAGGATAGGATGTGAAAAATATACTAATAGCTTTTTTCATCAACTGAATGTGGTTATCAAATTTCAAGGGATTGACATAGTCTTATCTAGTCTGTTCTGAAACTAGGTTAGATCAATTATACTTTGTCTGAAGTCATCTTCATATTTTGACAAGGCTTCCATTAACTACAACGTTAACTTCATTATATTGCTGATAAAATATATAAAAAAAAACTAAGCAAATACTAAGATGATATCTAGGCTGCTTACAACTGACAATTTTTCTTTTTCCACTTCTTCTAAACGCATTTCCTTTTTTGAAAAATTAAGGCAAGTGGAGGAAATGCTAAAAGTTACAGAACTTTGCAGGCGTCCTTCATCCCTGTACTTGTCTTAGCAGCAAGAATATGTCAAGGGGCATGGAGGCAACTTTGTTTGCCATCCCAATGTCCATTTCAAATGGAGATAGTTCCATTGGTGGACTGATATGTTCTGGATTGATGCAACTCTTTGGTGTCACAAAGGATAACTTTGACAACTTGGCGATGTTGATATTGATGGTTCTGTACAACATCAGATACTTGATAGTTCTTGGTCTTGTTCCCAGAGACAATCTGATTGCCATGTCAAAGAGGTATGTGGATGTTGCTCAGATGAAGTCCAGTTGAGTTAAATAGATTTGATTAACATGCTCGGCAATGTATTTAAAGGGAAAAGGAGACGTATAGCTCATTTTTATGTGGAGACAAAAGGGGAAAGGTGAAAGTAATTGCTTTAAATGTAACAGGCCTGTTTAAAGGACAATTGGAGGGTTCCTTTCCCGTTTGCTTTGATTTTAGACAAAGTGATCTGAGTAATTTTCTTCGGCTTTGGTTTTTCTGGAGAAGAGGATACCTTGGTGCATGCATTTTTTTGCCAGGTTCACTGTCTATGGGTGTTAATTTGAATCACTGCAGGGTGGAGGCCATTGCCCAGCATTCTGTATATCTTTGTCCACTTTCTGATGTGGCCCAGGATTTGGATTCACTTATGCACCTTGATGTGAGACAGACATAACTCACTGGATTCATTTGGTTCTTGAAAAGATGGTTTCAGATTTTATTCAGCCTTAAATTGTAGTAAGAAGCTCCTGTTTGACTGTTAGTGAGGGAACCTGTATATTGCTGATCCAGTCTAAATATAAGCATCTTGGGGTGGGTTTTTTTTTTTTTTTTGGGGGGGGGAGGTGTGGCGTGTAAGTTTTTAACCTTGTGGGGGGCCCGTTTGGATGTAGGACACTTTTCGGATGCCAGGTTGTGATAAGAAATGCATTCTATCCGTGAGAGGACAATGTCACTGGCTCAGAACTGCATGTCCCTTCAAAACATTTTTATGCAAGTCTATTAAATATCCATACCTTTTATTGTTATGAATTTCCCTCTTTCATAAATGTCATGGACAAGTCTGCAGAATTGCAATTTGATTTAACTCAATTCAACTAGGCTTGTTTCGATTAATTGAGTTGGGCTCAGTACTTCAGTTACATGAAAACTTTTCATCTCACCACTTTGTTTGGGGCCATGGCTGCTGACTATCCTGAAACTGGGTATAGAAAGAAAGGGAAAAAATAATTGCTTTCTCACAAAAGGATCCACCAATGCATCTCATGTGTGCAGGTATTTCTGAATCACTTACCCTGAATTATTGATGAAATTAGGATTTGGTAGAACAATAGTAGATCTATGAATTATTTCAGAATACATCAGCATCTTCTTTATTGTTGAGCCGTGATTGATGGGTCCTGCTTTCTATTATCATCCGGCATAAATCTATTTTATACTGATCGGGCGGGCAAAAGAGCCATTCACCCTTACTAAAATGGGGACCGATCTTCATTGCAAAAGAGATTGCATAGCTATCCTATCCAAGAAAAGTGCCTTTCTCCACCATCCATTTTGTTTATCCACAAAAATAGTCAACGGAGATGGAGGCCATGGAGCCATGGAGGGTTGTCTCAATTCCAGCCACCATCTGGTTAGATGCGCAAACTGCTTGCATTTATTTCAGCATGGATATATTACATGGGATATTTCTCCAGACGATGACCTGGGGCTCAGCTGGAGAATTGTGTGGATGCATCAGAAGGGGACACGCACGTACATACACAGACCATCACGTGGCATGCTGACTGTTAAACCCACATGGAGGGCCCCACGAATGTTCACATGTGCTGTCATATCCTCTGGTCCTGACCAAGTCTATGGGCTCTAAGTGGGTCCCAGCCAACATTTGTGCGACTTGAGGGGCCCAGGGAACATCAACAAGCATATGAGACAGCCCCCGCGAATCTAAGGTTAAGTTTCTCATTTGAGGATTCTCATGGCTCTAGTTCATATTTTCAAGATGCCCATATCCTCATCTCTGGATGTTGTACTCTTATAAAGCTGTTCCATATTCTTCTTCTCAATTATTTGACCCGAAATAATTTAGGTGCTTCATTTCTGTATTAGTTTAATTTCATCATCTAGTTATACATGAAAAAATCTAACTGTTCTAGTAAGTTTGGGTTAAGAGCTGACAGTTGCCACTTCAAGACATTCAAAATGGACTTGATTGACATTGGAAATTGACAAAATCCCTAATTTGTTGAATGGATTTAATAAGTCTATGGGTCCCAATGGGATTAACAAAAAGATGGACAGATTTTTCTGTTCAATAATGTCAATCCTATAACATATCTAGTCCTAAAATAAATGCGAAAGCGTTCTGTTTAGACATACCAGCATTAGAGGGCTGGATGCAGCCCATCACCACATATCCATTTCATAAGAAACCTTCTGCACCGACTATATGGATGTTTCTAATTTCAAGTCATCTTCATGTATCAGACTCTTTGGTGTAGATCTTAGAACTCTTGAAAATTTTGACTGAAAATAGATCTGAAAGGGTCTGGTTGAAGCTTCCTTTATCCAAAACCTGGGTGGTTCAAATGTGTTTAGCTGATTCATCCCTGCCACATCAGCAGCATGATCAGTAAGATTGCAGAATCATGAAGCATGAAAGCTAATGGACTTGGGTGATAAATAGGATTACATAAATTGAACCAACTATGAAGTATGAGCAAATTTTGATAACCTTGTATGATAAGAAAAGAAAACAATAGCAGAGCTGTTAACTGAGAACAAATGATTGATTGAACTTTGTCAAATGGGATAGAGAATCCATGTTGGGAGCTGAGATCAAGAAGGGAGAGGGTGGCATGTGAATTTGCATGTGAAGGGCATCAAGTGCATATTCCTCCCAATAAAATTCACTTATCTTGATCTGAAGATGGCAGAAAACAACAAGAACCCATGTGAGAAATCATTGAACTCTGAACAAAGGATATAGAGCTAAAACCATGGACCAATGATGATCCAAGTGAACATAAAATAAAATTTCTTAGAGAACAAGACATAGCTAGCTACTTAAAGAACTCTAACCAAGACAAAATAGTGCAAGACAGAAATCAGGTAAGTTAACCACTTGGGCATTTTAGATTCTTTTTACAGTGCTTTTATTTACTTTTACAAAGCCTTGGCTCAAGCTTCATTTTGGAGGTCTGGCTCAAGTGTATGGAGCCAAGTCTAGAGCAGTGGAGCTTGATTCCATGTCAAGTGTGATAACAACCTTCTCAATTTGGTCGACTCTTAAGCCTATGACTGGTTTCCCTCAATTTTCTGTTTCTCTCTTATATTCTATCAAACCAAACTCAACCCAAGACGAATGCAAATTTGGACTTTGAAAATCCGGGCCAGTTCAACTCAGAGGAATGGATTAAGCTTGCAAAATGGGTTTTCCACAGCATAAGATTCAGAAATGAAAATTAGACCTTAGCACCTCCTTTTCATGGCTTCAATCACTCGGGTGGATCCTTTCAACTGGTCAATTAAATGATACAAGTTGATTGTAACGTGTTTTCGGAGACCAAGACCAGTCCCATCCAGTGATTTAAAATCGAAACTCAAGATTCAGTTCAGAAGTCCGTTGAGTTGAGTTGACTCATCACTCATCCGAGTTTATTGAGTTTTCTGAGTCAATGACTCGAGAAATTGCACCAAAGTCATTCGACTAGGTTGAGTTCCGGCTTGACCCGTTGAGTTTTGAAATGATGAATGATCCATTCAGAAGCTTGGTCTGGGCAGCGGGTATATAGTCCAATCTGGTTCCTAAAACCTTGATAAAAAGTTAAATTCATAGGGTTGTTAAGATGAAAAGCTGGTGTTCATTATTCATTGGCTTGAAATTTTTAATTTAAAACTTTTCTAGGAGAGAGATATGGACACATTCATATATATATATATATATATACACACACCCTATGCCTAGGGCCCATTGTTTGGTGCAATGCAAAATATTGTCAAGCTTACAAACATGAGAATACAGGTTTTGGGCAGCAACTTTGTGCAAGAAAATACTGAAGGTTATGTTCATATCCAGTTCAACCCTTACAATATTCCCGGATAGCTGCAACCAACATTGATTATTTTCCCTTTTTTTATCCCTAAGAAGAGAAAAAGAAAAACCCCTTTTATAATGATAATGATCAATATTAATGGGTGTTTTTGTCTTTTTATTTTGGTGATAATGAGAGAAGAAATCACACAAGATGGGGATAATTGGACCCTAGAAATGTTCAAATGTGATGCAACTGATGCCTCTAAACTTGACTTCATCCCCGATTAAGGCTGTGCTTGGCATGGTAATTAAAAAGGACTTTTCTCCTTTTATCCATCTTTGGTCACCCTACTTTTGTTTGCAATCCTCCCCACTGTTACTTAGGATCAGTTTGGAAGGAGTACAAATACAAATATGTACAGTGCAAATACATACAGAATAATACAAAATACAAGGTTTTGTATTTTACAAATTTGCATTTGTACTCCTTCCAAACTAAGCCTTAAGGATATGTTTGGTTTGAAGGAAAAAAAGTAGGGAAAGGAAGGGAAAGGTAGAGAAACTTTTACAAACCATGTATAGGTTTCCCCACCTTTCCCTTCCTTTCCCTTCCTTTCCCTACCTTTTCCTTCAAACCAATCATAGCCTAAGAGTTAAGATGGCAATCATCCACGAATCCTCTATGATTGTTCTTATCATTTAATGGATTTCACCTTGACCTTGTAAGCACTCCACAGTCAACTTTGTATCTCTTTCCAATCTAATCTAGGTATGATCAATCATTTTTCCAGCTTTGATTGCTTCCCAAGCTATCGCAGAAGTGGAATTTGGAAATGTGAATTCTGATTAAGGTGGTGTTTGATAATGCTTTAACGGGGCCTGATATTTGAAAAAAAAAAAGAAAACTTGTTTTTTAGAGATTAGGTCTCATTTGTATCAACATATAAACCATATCTTTGAAAAATGATAATAGGTCAGATTTGGTAAGAAGTAATCCACATGAATAATATTTCCAGTGTGTTTCATATGGTTCATAATGACTAAAGTGCTCTTATTTTTTAATACTATAGAGGCTCTAAAAAAATAAAAAACAAATTTATTGTTTCCAAATATCAGATTTGTAAGAAAAGCTTTTCTACTTTTTAGCTATCTTCTTTTATTATCACACACCACCTAAACATTATTAAGACAATAACTTGATTTTATGGTTGAAATATATATTTCTAAAATCTGATTGATCATGTAGATTTGTGGATCTGAAAATAGCAAAATATTAAAATAGTACAGGAAGCATTTATTTGCACAACTAGTAAGTGATAAGTGGTGATTCCATTACTGAGTAATGATATAAAAAATTGAGATGTAAGTGGGCCCATAAGATGTGTAACCAAATGGACAAAAAGGAAGAAGATATTCATAACAAGTGGCAATAAATGTCACCTTAATGGGAAATAGAAGAATGCCATCACTATAAATGACTCCTCCAAGCTCCAAGTGGCAGCTTAGCTATTGGCCAAAAAGAATTCACATGCCCACACATTAGTCTTCCTCATGTGGGTCATTCATCACATGGCAAACGAATTTCTTTTCTTAAATAATATTTTACTAAAAAAAGGATGGATTGGTCATGTAATCAACTCAAGCCATCTCTATATAAGGTGACAACTCGCTTAGTTGATAAATTTAGTCGGTATTTGGTATCGATGTCATTTTTTTTAAAACAGTGTTACATTAGTGTCAGTGTTCATTGTTTGGTTAGATGTTTTTTCTAAAAATATTTTCTCAGATCGTACCTTAGAAATCAGGAAAGGTGTGGTCTGAGAAACTCCCTTTTTGACGTTTTTGCATTTTTCTACTGTTGTACCAATTGGCATTGAAAAATGCATATGTGGCAGTTATGGTCCCAAAAAACCCATTTTCTAAGAAAATACTAATAACCCAAGAAGAAAAGCTTTTCCCCTTAAAATCAAATTACGTACTGTTTTTGGTTGCATTGCTTCGTGTGGTTACACAATGGGGACAGCCCATCTCCCATACCCATAACCTCTCCAACCCTGGTGACAGCATGATTTGATCCAAATCTCCCTTACAACCATTTAAAACTTACCAACTGAGCCACCGTTAATTGGTTATTTAAATGCATTGAAGCTCTAATTCTTTTAACATAAACAGCATCAAATTTTTCATTCTCAAATATTTCTTAACTGAGAATTTTATTTTTAAATTCTGAGCTTTTTACATTAAAACAAACACAACATAAGGTCGTCTTTGGTTTGATAGAAAATAAAGGAAAAACATAAATTTGAGATAGAGTTTTAAGAAATTACACAAAATTTATTAACTTTTCCTCATCTCTCTATATCAAACCAAACATAGCCTAAACAAATTTTGAAAAGCAATAATGTGATGGACAGAATGCATTTGCAAACAACTACATGTGTATCAAGCATTTTGGGTGGAATTGGAAAATGGTGATGGAGAAACTTGGATTTGTAGTCAAGGGTAATCTATTTTGGGCATTTTCTGAATTTAAAAAATCATCCTTATATGCAGAGCTTTTAGTTTATTTGTGAGGAGGCTGATTTAGAAACAAAACGAAAAGTCGAAAAAGGGTTATCTTTATAAGGGCAATTAATCATGGCACAATATTGCTTCGAAGGTCTGAAATTTTGTAAAGAGACACAGCTTCACCGTTATCCCTCTCTTGCCACATTTGCATTGTGGTCCACGTGGCAAGACAATGGCTTGTATTCCATTTTGCCATACCCTCCAACTTCAAAGCAATTATTTGTGCCGTCCACCTTCCAAACAAAAGTCTACATGTAGGGACGCACAAACAATGCATAAGACAACAAGTGGCCCGAGTGAATGATATGTACAGAGACGTCGTTGCAGCAAATGGAGGAGCTCCACGTGCTATGCCACTCGTATGTCTGTGAGCCCTAAAGTGAATGACGATGACCTCCCTTGGGGACGAAAGTGATACGAGATTAGGCGTGTGTTTGGAAGAGTGGACATTTTTCCCTGTCATATATGTGTCATTTCAGCATTTCCTCTTTCATGTTTTTCTGTATGTATAAAAAATCATAAAAGGTGGTTTCGATTTATGTGCATGCTTATTGTTTAGGGAAGTTACTTTTTAAAGCTTATTCCAATGATTAAGTGCTGTTTTATTACTATGCTGATGTGGTGCAACTGGTGCTTAATGGTGTCTAATTGTCATAAACGGTAATGAAAAAATGCCTATGGTTCTAAACACATACTAAGACTCACATGGAAAGCAATGACTTGGTGGAACGATGTAGAAAAATAGGCCAGCTCAAGGTTTGAAATTTCTATACGTATCGGGCCTTTTGGCTGATAATTGTATCGGGGGATTCCTGATACATCCCTACAGAGGGTGTTTTGGAGTTTAACCCAGTTCAAGTGTAGATAGGCCTTAAACCAATCCCTCCGAATCAGGATTAAAAAAACAAAAAAAAAATGAAAAATGAAAAATGAACTTCAGTACATGCCGATACGCCCCTATCAGTATATCGGCCATATCAACATTTTGAACCTTGGGCCAACTGATGGATAAATATGCCTAAGTAAAAATAATTATATAATTATATACCACCATGTGAGAATCATGAGGTATAAAAAAACCTTGGCGTCTCATTCATGGGAGCTGAGGTCATCAAGTGAGATCCTACGCATGTCAATAGAAAGAGGTTTCTCTAGTTATAATTCATTCTCATAATAATAATAATAATAATAATAATAATAATAATAATAATAATATACGTAGCCAAGTGAGGGGTGCTTAGTTGGTATGTTAGCTGTTTTCATAGCCAAGTCAAGTATATTGGTGGGGAGCTTCGCCCTATATTGAGAACATCTCCTGGTGATGCCCCCCCCCCCCCCCTAAACAAAAAAAAGAAAAAGTTTAAATCATGGTTATTTAGTGGAGGTTGGGTTAAAAACATAATAAAGTGTGTTCTTGACTCCTAAAATTTGAACTAAAATTGTAAAACATCACTCTTTGAGACTCCTCCAACTCCCCCCAAAAAAAAAATTCTTTAAAAAATCTCTAATAAGCCCAAACCTTCTCAGTTCATTTTTTTCCAAACCCTACTTCGCCCCCTCCCAAAAAAAAAAAAGAAACAAAATTGATTTGTTCTGGTAGAGATGGGGATTGGAGTCCCTCTATCACCAAATTTGGGGGGTGAGGGGCGTTATAAGTGCAGTTGTGTGCTACTCAAACAGCCCCTATCCTACATTCGGGTGTATCACCAAATACCAAAAGAAAAATCAATATCAAATCCATCCTGATACATCTATTTGTGAATTATCAAACTGGAAAAAAAATCAACTGCTCACGATACACGATTTGTTATCAATACTTTGAACCAAGCTCAGAGTATTGGCATGGTTTGCTAAATTGCAGTTAATTTTGTTAGGAAAAATGAAATTAAACATATTGGCATAGCAGATAGCCCATCTCTGATATCTCAGCTACTACAGTCAGCCACAGCCAGACACTTTAATAGCAAAGCTTTAAAGGAGGGCGGGTGTTGTGATCTATTTGAGCTGCCTGGGAGACCTTCTGAGTCAAAACTTAAACCAATCAAAGGGGTCCATTGTTAATGATTTTATGGATTGTGGTCAATGTGAATGCGATTGATTGAATGGTTATAACCAATGAAATTACATGGCATTAAACGTTTGGGAAAACTGTATTTAATGCTATAAACTGATTGGTGTACCTATATGCCAAACTTATTTAATTGAATCTTATCCATTGGATTCATTCTATAGATTTGGTTTGTTTCCTGAGAAAAATATTGAAAGGGGGAAAATGGTTGAGATATTAATTCAAAAAATCAAATGCAGTATGGTATAGTAAATAAGAAAGTAATCAGAAAATTAAATTGTTAATAAAATGAAATTTTAATAATATTTTTTTATTATGAAGTAATTCCATGATCCTGCATTTAGATTGCTTCTCAACATGTTCTGATTATGGCCATCTGTTGTTTCTCTTTATTCCTTACGATTGCTTAATTAGCTTTATTATACTTAAAAATATTACTTACAGCTGCAATTTTTTACTTAATATTGGACATTTCTTTACTTATTCCCCCCTTCCATCTGGAATTCTTGGAATTTTAACCCTATCCACATGATCACCTTATGGATTGGCTACTGTCCACAGTTTAATTTTAAGTTTTTCTTAGGCTCAATTTGGAAGCAGTACAAAAGCAAATATGTACAGCGTAAATACATACAAAACAATACAAGGTTTTGCACTCTACATATTTGCATTTGTATTCCTTCCAAGTTCCAAACTCAGCCTTAGTGAGATGATTATAATCACTTCTTAAACAGAAATACGATCCATCTAATTACATTTAATGCGGGTCAATCCATTAAAAAAAAAACAGTCATTACTCAAAATTGGTCCTAGTCATATGAAGTCTTGGGAGGGATAGATTAGATATAAACTAAGACAACAAAGTGGTCGTTTTCAAATTTGAATATGCATTTTCATGCTTGTCAAACTAAGATTTTACAATTACACTAAGGTGATGATTTTGTTTTTGAAAACAAAAACAACTGCAATATCAGTAAAGATTATATACTTTTTTTGACATAAAAATTATTTTTATTTTCAAAAACAAAACCAATTATATTTTAAAACATGCCGTACGTGTGTACATACAAAACAAGCGCATCAACACTCTCTAGGTCTAGCTAGGGGCACTCCAAATCCAAGCATATTGATTACTTAGTTTTAAGACTCATCTCTGAAAACAAATCAAATCTCAGGTACATATGACATACATTTGGGTGTTTATAAACAAAATACATCTTTCCAGATTATATATATGCAATTGCTACTGTACCAAGAATATTATCTATTAATACAACCTTCTACAGATATAATAACGATAGAAGAGGAAAGAGCTGTTGATGAAAATTTCTTTTGATTATAAAATAATATTTGCATTTATAATTTTTTATTTGGAATGACTGATCAGAGTAAAATGTTTGTCAATATCAATCTACCCTGATAGATCATAGGTAGTGGGAAAATATAAAAGCAAACTACCAAAAGACAGAAGAGAAGGCAGAAAAATCAGTTTCATCTTTCGTTATGTCAAGAAAATAACAAAAAGTAAACGTAAAAGGGCCGTTTTGTGCTTGCATGTTTTTTCTTGTGCTCACATTTCTTTTTCTTTGTCTTTCTGATTTCTGGTTGTCTGTATTTCTGACTTAAAGGCTTGAAGTTCTTTATTCACTTATATATAATTAACAAAGAACATATACTTAAATACTCTAAGTAATGCATATAATGAGGATGATAACAGCATTGAGGATGGGGAGCAATGTGGATTTCCATGTTAGACCTACTTTCTGAGAGCAATAGTGACCTTCCATGGAGACTTAAATACTCATGGAAGAAGGTATGTAATTGATGAAGAAGTTCTCTAATGTGTGGTCGTCTCTTATGCATCTCAGAATTATATTAATTTGCAATAACGCAGCAGCACATAAAAATCAAATCAGCCAAGTATGCTGTTCTTCGAAATAAAACAGTGATCTGATCTTTGACACCAGAATTTTAAGGTCATTAATTGATGTTGAGATATCACCATTTATTTGAGTAGACTGAAATCAAGTAATTCAATGGCTTTAAATGATCCCACTCTAAACAATATTTATGATTGTAGCCTACATATTGGTATGAAATACACCACATAAGCTGTTATGTTATGCTTATATGAGCAAACCATGTTTCTTGATTGAGAAAGCGAGATTGTTAAGGCTCCATTTGGAACGAATTCAAATACAAATATGTAGAGCACAAAACCTTATATTTTGTATGGATTTATACCGTACATATTTGTATTTGTACTCCTTCCAAAGAAAAAAAAAAAAAAACCCATTTTTTCTGGTTTTGGAATCATATAGAACACTGGTTGTGTTCATGAACCAGATGAAACACGAATATACTCGAAGTTGGGTTTTTCTTTGTTAAGCAAGTTGATTAATTTTGTTCAAACAAAGAAAACTGCAAATTGTTAGAACAGAAGAGCCTGAAGTATCATCAATAAAATGAGGTGTGGGCAATGATAGGAAACTTGATGGTGACCTTAATGGGAATGCAATGTAGAAAAGGATCTTGTTCTTTCTTTCTCCTCTTGAACAGGAAAACAAAATTGTGTGTGGCAGACTTTTTCTCTATACTTTTTTTATCATTCCAATTTTCAAGAGAAAAAAAAAACACTAAAGTAGTTTAATGTAATATATCTATATGTATGCATTATGCATATAATACATATTTGCATGTTAATGCATTCTAAAATCTAATATTATTTTGACAAAAAAATCTAATATTATATATAAAACAAATTTCTTAAAAATTATTTTCTAGTAAGCATTAATCGGAGGATATTAGTTATAACTGTGGAACCAAGTTAGTTCTCCAAATTTGTATTAGATTATAGGAATTATCATTTGTAAAATAAAGGAACCTACTATTACCCAGAATTTCCTGAATAGCTACTACTAGAATTTCAAAAATAATTGGGACATTAAGGCTTAGTTTGGAAAGAGTACAAATGCAAATATGTACAATGTAAATACATACAAAATAATAAAAAATATAAGGTTTTGCACTCTACATATTTGCATTTGTACTCCTTTCAAATTAAGTCTAAGTTGTGTTTGGTACGTACAATTCTTTTAGGTTGACGGATAAAACTTGGTGAGAGAAATGTATTATTGTCACATAACATATAAGAATCACTCCAGCTAGAATGATTAAATTTCACCACCCCTTTAGCAACAGAGACATGCATTTGAAGAATTATAGACATCAATATTGATCAGTCCTATTCCTACTTTAACTATAAACAGCCTCAAATAACAGTTGTATGACAATTTGTATTAATCAACCTAGCTAATTAAAAGCTTTCAGGTAAAAACTTGCATGACTAAAACTATAAATACAAATATGTACTGTGTCAAATACATACAAAATAATATAAAGTACAAGGTTTTGCACTCTATTTGTATTCCTTCCAAACACAGCATTAGTCAATATACCCATTTAATGCTAACTAGGTCAAAATCTTCTAAATATGCATACAAAACACATGGTGATTGAAGGGAAGGCATTGCAGTTATGATGAAGAAACCCTAGTTTCAATACAAGGGTTGTTTCTGCTATAATGTTCGACATAGCTAACACAAAGCACCGATCTCAGAAATGACTCTATAGAGAGATATAGAGTAGATAGTGATGCATTTATTGTTCCCAGTGCAATTCTGTGTGAATGTGTGTGTAAAGTCAAGTTTGATGGACAAATTCCTCCGAAACACATTTCAAAAAATTGTCAAAAGCATATTATATCCGACAATGTAGTAGTAGCTAATAAATGTTGTCTCCCTCGCTTTATAGAAAGGTTGTCAAATAGACTAAAAATGACAAAAATAATTGCTTTTACCTGGGAAAAATAATAGTATGACCCAACACCCAAGTGATGAGGATGAAAAGATGGAATTTTCATTCAAAAATGTTTTAAATGATGTAACCAAATTGTGGTGGTTGTATTGAAGAGTCTCAATACGGGCAGCTAGGCCATGTCTGGTTTGTCACAGATTGGTTTTGTTGTTGTTTGGTTTCTTTTTATTTTTTTTCCTATTGTTCTCTCGGTCTGTTTCCTGTTTTGGTTAATGAATGTTTTAATTACCAAAATAGCCCTTTAATAGTAACATAAAATCAATTAAATTTCATTTTCTTAATTAGTATGCATAAAATTTATTACACTGAGGTATTAAGGATAAATAAGAAAGTACTTAATAGAATTTTTTAAATTAATATAAATAATAAGAATAATTGCATTACTTAAAATGGAAAAAGAAAGGAGATATGCAAAATTGCTACATATGTACATAATAATTTATGCTATTTAAAGCAAGGGTCAAAATTTCAATGCAAAACATGACCACTATGTCAATAATAAGAGATTTTAAAAAGAAATCTTTTTTTAATAAGTTAAATAGAATTTTTATGGCCCACTTCTGAAATTTGAAAAAAAAAAAAGTGGAAGGTTCAAAGTACCAATACACCCGCTCTGCCCTATCTGCAGGGTGCATGTATCGATATTTTGAACCTTGATTTAAGGGTTATTATTGTTCAAGAAAATGATAAACTAATTATATATGTGTTTGGTTCCGTTTACGTTTTTTCATTCAACGTTTGTATTTTATTTGCTTGTAAAACCGAAAAAGATAATAATTACAACCGTTTATGACAACTAAACACCACATCAGCATAATAGTGAAAAAACACCTAACTGTTTGAGAAATCTTTAAAAAATAACTTTTCCAAATAGTAGACGTGCACAAAAACCGAATTCACCTTTTGCTATTCTCAATGCATACGGAGGAACATGAGAAGGGAACTGTTGAAGTGACACCTATATAACAGTATTTATAGAATAAATGCCCACGGTTCAAAACACCCTCTATATCGTTTCCTATTTTTTCTACTTTTATTACTAAATTAGAATGTAGCATACATTAGATTTGATATGAAGTCATTCAATATTCAATGACATTATGATAGTCCAGAAAATTATACCCCAGCCATTCTTATTTAGAAATATATATTATGTTAAAAAATATGTAGCCCCATACATATAAAACTGTTATAGTTCAACAAACTTGACAGACATTTGCTTTCTCCATATTTTTCAGATCCTGCATTTATTAGGATCCTAATTTCTCCTTTAAAAAATTAACAAGAAATGCCAAAATATTCTAACCACTGTTTAGGGTTTGAGAACTTTAATTTGAATATTCATATTCTATAATATTAGCTACCAAATATTCGTACTGATGAATCAATATTGTTCAATAAGTACTTTAACCCGAATGAGTATTTAAACCGACCAAATAGTTGGTTAACTATTAGTATTTATTTTGTTTTTCCTAGATAGTTAAATTAATTAATATCAATATAAGAAGAGATCAAATTCATCAAAAATGGAAGTTGAACAACCACCTTTGAGGGCAGTAGAGGATAGGTTGGTCTCGGTTGGCAGTAACGAGTTAACTCGGTTGAATCCGTGTGCATGATCCATAGCATGCAATTTTCCCCTCCCACTCAACAAATGAAGTCGAGAGATCAATACATTCATAAAGATAGAACCATTCAGAACAAACGAGGCCTACATACTGGAAGACAATCTGAGCCAGCCCACCCAAGCCAACCCAATTAGCCAAGCCATCTCACAGTTCTAACCGAAAGTAACTGCCAACCAAACAAAAGAAAACAACCCAAGAGTGAGAAAGAAAAACCAGACCAGACCAGAAAGAAAGATGACACGGGGAATAGAGAATCCAATTCCTGAACCCCCTAGATCTTGAGTATTAAATGCAAGAAAAGACCAACCGTGAGAGATGAGCCCCCCCCTCCCCCCCAACACATTGTTTCATTTTTCTACTCTCGTTGTCCCTTAGAACAGGGAGAAAATCATGGCAAATTTCCCTACTACAAATCTTTCTCTTCCTCCCACACCATAAAAAAAAAAAAAGTCTCTAGCAAGAACCAACTCCACTTGTGAACAAAACCAGCAAATCCAACAAAGCAGAAAAGCAGCCTACCATTAGTATAACCAAAAGCGGCGTCAATTGGCAATAATACTGTAATCACTTTGGCTTGAGACTTGGGTTTGATTATCCTTCAGAGAGTCCCAGAAGCAGAGAAAGGTCATCAGTGAGATGGAGATTGAGTTGGTGCGATGTGAGTGCTGCGGATTGAAAGAGGACTGTACCCAGGACTACATTAGTGAGGTGAAGGCAAAATTCGACGGGAAATGGCTTTGTGGCTTGTGCTCAGAAGCTGTTAGAGATGAGGTGAGTAGGGGGAAGAAACCATTTGGAATGGAAGAAGCTGTAATGGCTCACATGTCATTCTGTCGGAAATTCAAGTCCAACCCCGCAGTCCGAGTTGCGGATGGGATGAGACAGATGCTCAGGAGGAGGTCAGGGGATTTTTCTTCCCCAAAATCATCATCATCATCTTCTTCTTCTACTTCCAAGAAGTACCTGAGATCGGCAAGCACATCGCAAGTAGGTGATGAATCATCATTCTCGCTTTACTAGTTACAGAAACTGGGTGAGGAGGGGGACCTCTTCTCGGTTTGAATAAGTATCCAGCTTTTCATGGCCAATTCTCTTCTTCTCTTGTACAGAGAATGTAATTCCAATGGAGGCTTGATGCTAGTTCTGTTTTTTCTTAAGTTGGGTATGTTCTTCATCGCTTTTTCCATGTTTCCACTCTAGCTACATGAGAAAGAGAAAATTTTATCAGTAGACTTACTGAAACTTGCCAACTATAGAAGAGATGAAGAAAAAACACATAGAATCCTGCTTTCCAAAACAAATATAAGAAAGACTACTGGAAAACCTACCTATCTTTTCATGTCTTTCACTAGTTATTATTGCCCAACAAATTAGGTAAAGAAACGCCACTAAAAAACCCAGTTTTGTTTTCTTCAGAGTTGAGTTATTTCTTCCTTGTTAAGCTTACTTTCTGTTGGGTGTTTCTATTAATCTTGCTACTGGGTTTTCTTTGCCATTTCTTTTTCTTTTTGAGTTTTAGTTAATTATAGTTATGTTGTCATTAAAGGCATTTGTATGTATCGACGTAGTAAATAGAAGGTGAAAACAATGGAATGAAGTCAAGTTTTGAAGAAACAAAATGCATTTCTGAGTCATTGAATTTTCATTGGTACCAGGAGAGAGAGAAGAAAACAAAATGTTTGGTTTAAAAAGTTGGAAAACGAGGAAAATTTTGTTTCCATCAAAACATGGGTTTCTTGAGATCCTTCTTGAAAACTGCTTTTTCTCGCTGACCTGGGTTCTAGAATTCAAAATCAAGATCAGATCTGCATTTGTTATATATTAAATTACTAGAGCAAAAGTCAGCCGGCCGCTCCGCTCCACTACAGGGGACTTTGTGAGCAGACAAGATAGAAGATGGACTGATGCATGAGAACCAATGATGTGAAAGAAAACTATTATATATTTCGTCCACTATGGTATAATATATTAAGTGGTTGGGAGGTACATCCCCCAAGATTAAATATTTCGTAATTTTTTTAATTATTAAAAGTTGTCCTGTGATTCAATGCTAGAAACTTGCACTAGCTAGGTTTCTGCTGATCTAGATCAGAGTCATAGTATCCTTTCATCGGCCATGACCTATGCTATGAGAGAGATTATTAACTTGTTGAGCTAAATGATTAAAAGGTATTATTTTCCTATTTGCATTCATACATTAACAATCAAAATCCCAAGGCCAACTGAAAGCAGCACAGTTGAGAGAAAAAGATATTGACCATAACTAATCTGGTTCAGTTTGTTTGCACTGTAAATTTCATTTGCGCTTGTGTAAATGCATAGTGCAAGCAAGCAGAGTGTAAATTTTGATTTACTTTTGCTTTAGAACTAAGTTTTATTTGGCATTCCTTATTTTAAGGACTTATGAACACTGAATTAGGCTGCATTTGGCATTTCTTTTTAGGGTTAAAATGCCCTTATAAACACTGAAATTTTAACAGAAAAAAAGAGATATCCTTAAAATAAGAAATGCCACATACAGCCTTAATTTTGTCTTATTTGTTTGTAAGATGTATAATAGGAAAATATAATGTGATTCCTGCCTTATATGAAAGAGAGTGGAGGTAGGAGGGGGGTTAATTGTTTTGGAGTGTGAGGTAGAAAGCAAGAAGATGTGGTAGTTGCTGGAACCACATTCTTTGAGAGAGAATCGAGGAAGGACGGGAGGAATGCGGTGTAAATATTGCATCAGCTTTTGGGATGCAAGCTAGCTTGCATTGTCAGTGAGTGCAAATGGGACAAAAAGTGAATTTTTTGTATCAGTTAAGAATGCAAATTATGGAAATAAACAGTTAAAGGATGCAAAACTGAACCAGGTGCAAAATTTGTATACGGTTCAGATTAATTTGCACTGCAAATAAACAAAGTCTCATACAACCAAAAGGGGAAAATAATGGGGTTAATATACTTATAGTCCTTCAAGTCAATTTCATAAGGCTGCGTTTGGAAACTATGCAAATAGAGTGTAAATCCCGGTTCAAGGTAAATTTGCACTCTGGTTCACTTTTGCCTGTGTTTTGGCAACATTACATTTATGTATTGACAAATAATAGAAAATACATTTTTCAATGCATATTTACATTGATAATAAGATGTAAAAGTACATCAATAAAAAAGAAGTAAATTTGCATTCAAGTGGGCTTTTGATAAAAAAAAAAGCATATGCTTTATTGGAATTCGTATTTGCATCCATTACAGCTAAAAGTCTATTTGGTAAGAAGGTAAATTTGTCAATGCAAAATTAACCCAACTTTGCAATTTATATGTACTGTTTTACACTCTAAATATTTGCATTCACACTTATTTGCATCGTTTCCAAATGCAGTCTAAAAGATTTTCCATTTGTTGGGCCTTTATTTACTTCTTTTTTTTTCTCATTTTTGTTTTGACACCATTTAACTTGTTACCAAGGCAATACCACATGTCAACTTTGCACTTACTTGAATACATATTAGACATTTTGAATCAGATTCTAGTGTGATGGGACAAATATGCAATCTAAGGAATAAATTGTCCCTGGAGTCTGGAGAGTTCATGAACTAGTGTAAGATGCCTGGCATTTGAGGGAATTGTGACACATTCAAGTTTCTCAATCTAAAATGAAGAATGAGAAAGATGTGTAGACACTCCTGCTGAGAGTCCAAAGAAAATTTTCAGGAGAATATTTCTTTGACCAATCTCTCTTAGCAATATAGTTCTCAAAGTAAAGTCTGAGGTCCCCCTAAGAAGCCCATGATTCAATGCGCTCACCCTAAACGTTGAGGCCCGAGGAGACTAAATGACTATAACCATATATATGATCAGTTCATCAGTTGGTTTACATTCAGACCAAAAATTATAAGGTATTACTGATGTGGCTGCCCAATAACTCTCATGAAATTATTAACCAACCCAGTGAATTTAGTGGTGATTAAGGGGTTTCATCTGTATTAAAAGGAACAGAAAACTAAAGAGGTGTTCTCCAATTTCCTTTGTGCAATTTCAAGAAAAAAACTAGTTTTCATACCTGACAAAATAATATTTTCTTGAAACAAAACCCCAGAAAACATGTTATTCACTGTCTACGTTTTTCTATTTTAGAAAATGAAGTCAGAAACATGTTCTTTATTTTCTTATTTTGGAGATGTAAATTCATTTGAATATGAACCGGTATAAATCCTAATAACTTTAAGGCTTCTTCCTTTTTTGGGAAGCTATTTATCCGAATAGTGCATTTATATATATGTATGTTCTTTTATTTCTTAGGTAAACAAAATAATGGCCGTTTTAATCATAAGAATCCATTATTAAACGGACAATTTTGTCTCATCTAAGTGTGGGCAACTGCCCCCCTCCTCCAAAGTGTTAAAATTATTTATCCAATTTGGAGATAAGAATCACTTACTTAGGTAATATCCAGGGAAAATGAATTTTTCATAGACCCCATATAAATTAAAAAAAAAAGAACATAAGCATCTCGATCAATCGAAATCAAAATCCTATCAACCGTCTTAAAAATTTTTCAGTGTGCATGCACACACCAAGTGTTAGCCCATGTCAGCCTTCTTGAATATGTCTTCAGCACCATTGACATGGTATTAAACACTTACTTTTTGTTTGGTTGGGAAGTTTATTATTTTTTAAATGCCTCCAATTGTATGAAAAGTTACCGGTGTAGCAAACACAAAATGAAGCTTATTGCAATGGTACCACTGTTCTTTAATTCTTGATGTATGTAACACCTAATTAGTGATGCCTAATTGGCTTGAATAAATAATAAAAAATGTGTATATAATTTAATACTATTTCAATGGTTTTTAAGGTATAAATGTTTTTTTTTTTTAAAAAACGCCTACGGTACTAAACTTGTTCATGCTCGGAATTAAAAATACTTAATGGTTTTAGAAACAAGGGTACGTTGCTGAAGCACACTGAAAACATTTTCAGTTTGTTTTGATGAAATTGCATTTTGACAAATATAAATATGTACGGTACAAATACATATAAAATAATATAAAATACAAGAATTTACACTCTATATATGTATTTGTACTCCTTTCAAACTGAGCCTTATATGTGAAAATGTAGTTGAGAATTTGAGAGTGAAAATGTCTCCTGCCCAAAAGATTTGTTTCACGAAAACCCCAATAACTAGAAAGCCAGAAATCAAACTAAGCAATTAGGTTGTGTTTAGTTTGAAAGAAAAAATAGGAAAAAAAAGGGAAATGTAGGAAATTTTTACAAACCTTATATATGTTTCCTTCCTTTCCCTACCTTTTCCTTGAAACCAAACATAATCTTACTTAACGTAAGAGTTACAAATGATCTTTTCCTGTGACACCTCATATGGACAGAATATTTGCAAATTTGTAAAGGACAAATAGAATGTAGAAACATGTCAATGCTGTTACAGTTTCTTGCTATCTATCTTTTCTGAAGATAAGATACTAATTCGTCCCACTTTGTCTGTCTGTAGGGTTGTTCCTACTTGTTGCTTTCTGGAGATGTTTCCAGAAGCAGTCCCGTTGTCTTTTCGACGTATTAGTGATCAAAGTGCCAGCTGGTTCATCACCTGGTACAGTCAGTGATGGATATAGTTTCTACTTTCTACTTTCTACTTCCTACTCATGATCTGATCTGATCCCAGATCAGATTCTGCCTTCACCCTTCTCATTAGGTTACGGGTCCTGTATTACAGTGTTCATCTTTGGATCAAAATTTCAGACAACAATGCTTTCTCTATTTTACAGTACAATGATGATACCATAATTTGGGAATACCCAATGAAATTGGGTCCATTGGATGGCCCACCTTATAAGTTAGAACTAAAAGGTTCCTTTAGATTGGGACCCTATCGACCTACCAACGAACATGCACCCGAAGGTGCCAGCTGGCTTGCTAGTAAAGTCTCTTGCTAATTGTAATGAAGATCTAGGTCGAATATCTCGCCTTAGGGTTTTAGGTGGGGTGGGGGGAGTGTAGCCCATTCACCTAGCAAAAAAACAACCATTGTTGTAGGCCATCCTTATCTTTTGGTCCAATTGCTATTTCTACATGAAATGTTTCGAGTTGATTCATAAAATTTGGCATGATATAGTATGTGTTTGATATAACTTTCATTTATTAAATAAATGTTTATATTTAATTTGTCTTTAAAATTGAGAAAAATATTTGTTAAATCATTTTTGGACAATTAAGTGCCACTAGGCACCATTAAGGCACTACATCACCAGAACAGTGAATAAATACTTAATTGTGGGGGGAAGTTATAAAATGAAAATTCCTCAACGATTGATGAGCACATAAATCAAAACACACTTTTATGAATACTAATATGTATAAATAAATATAATGGGAAAAATACTAATTTAGCGATGACATACAACATTTTGACAAATGCCATGCCTATCACAAAATGCCTACAAAATAAAACACATGCAAAACCATTATTTGCAGCTACTTATAATTGAAACAGACATACCTTAAAAATGCATATATGGAAGTTATTTGTAAAAACGTCTCTGATCATTCTAGCTTTAACTCTCATATGTGATTGTCAATACATATCTCTAATAACCAATTTGCATTAATCAAAACCCAAAAGATTTCAGGTAAAAACAGCAGTGGTACAAACACAACCATATTCTCTTTCTTTCTCTTCTAATTGCAAACTCCTAATTATCTGGACAGGTAAGGTTTTCTTTCTCAAGCTTAGACTGTTTCAGTGAGAACTTTACTAATAGGGATTGGTAATCGACAGTGGTATTTGCACATGCAGCTACAATAATTCTTAATGTGAAAAGCAGTATAGGGTATCAATTCGCCTAATAGTTTCAATCAAGTTGTTTTATGAAATACCATAAAAGATCAGGTTATTTTATGCAAGGTTACAAACACCTTATACACACCTTATCGGTCTTTCAACCCCACAGACCTTTTGTAATTTTTTTTTCAAAACCTGTTCAGAGGATTGACCTAAGGCTTCTCTAATCCGTGAATAGATCAAATTAAAACATGGAAAAATTCTTGATTAGTACCCTGTATTTTGAGCTTAATGCTATTTTAGTGCCTGAATTTTAAAATGTGACAATTCAGTACCCAAACTTTTAAAACGTAACATTCTAGTACCTGTCGTTAATTAGCTGTTAGCCAACTATTATGTGGCATTTGAAAAAGACACAAGTGTCCTTTAAGTGTCATTTAATTTTCTTTATCAACCATCTAAACATTGACAAAGAATTAACAGTCCCAAATCTTAGCCTTTTCCATTTAAGAAGGTTGGGGGCATGTTTGAGTGGGCATTCTGGTGACCCCAACTTTCTTGAATAGAAGAGGCAAGGATTTGAGACTATTAAATTTTTGTCAATGTTTGGATGGTTGATAAAGAAAATTAGATGACACTCGAAAGGGTACTTGTGTCTTTTTTCAAATGCCACTTAACGACTGGTTAACAGTTAGTTATCAGCAAGTACTGGATTGTCATGTTTTAAAAATTCGGATATTGAATTATCGCATTTTAAAGTTCGGGGACCAAAGTGGCACTAGGCCCAAAGTACAAGGTGCTAATAGGGAATTTTCCCTAAAACATTAAAACTTCAATATTTGGCATTGATGACCCATCAATACGATATGTATCAGCCAGTACACGACAAAATTGTGAACCTTGATTTTATATTTTCTAAGTAAAATCTTCCCTATCCACATGATAAGGGCCACCATGATCCCCTTTCTTTTTTTCATAGGTAAAAAAGCCCATCAACTTGGGTTGAGAATTTACTATTATCCCCTTTCTTTTTTTCTCATAGGCTAAATGCCCATCAGCTTGGGTTGAGAATTTACTATTCTAATTAGGTTATATTTGGTTTAATAGAAAACAAGAGAGAAATAGAAAGTTGAGAAAAAGTTATGTAAGGACCAGATATTCCATTTTTCATGCAAAGAAAGCTTGGAGAGAAAATGGTGGGAACCATGCAAAGGCTGGTTATTGTAAACATTGATTACAATTCCATTTTTCATGCAAAGAATGCTTGGAGAGATTTTGGCATTCTACATATCCTTCCAAACTGAGCCATGGCGGATTTTGGCGTCTCTAAGGAAGGGCTTGCTTTGGTATAAGTACTTTGCCATCAATAAAGGTTATGGTGGTCGACAAAGGTGTTTAGGAATGCGAGGAGTTCTTGCACAGATGTCTAATCATGCGGGTTTTCAGATGATTGTCCATCGAGTGAGGAGGTGAACTAGTGGTCGCTCCTCCTTTGACAACATGTATAGTGTTGATGCTCGGATTGGCCGAGGTTAACAGTAGCTCCTAAGTCGAGGTACGAGGTGCTCGAAGTCAAGGTGTCTGAGGTGGCCGAGGGTGGGTAGATCAATCTTGCAAGGTGAGAGAGCTCGTTAGAGGCCCCGGGTTGGTACCCGAGGTGGAGGCTCCGATGATCAAGTTAGTAATAGGAGGTGAAAAGTGGACGAGGTCTTGGGTGCGGGCACAAAAGACGAGGCCACTAAAGAGCAGGAGATCTTAGAGAGCAAGAAGAGTGCTTGAGAGACAAGTTCCGGGATCTTTTACCTTGTGGGGGTCACCTCTTATTTGTACTTGAGGCCGCCAGGGGGTAGGTGACCTCGGATGGCCTGGATGCAGTCCGTACCGAGGGCGCGATCGTTTGGGAGTGCCAGGTGAGGGCACGCAATTGGCTCCACGAGGCCTACCAAGCCCGACCTAGTGTGTGCCCTGGTTGGTCCAGCGCGAGGTGCTGACACCGGCTCAGCCCACGACCCAATTGGTTCCGCTATGTGCTTCGTCGCCTGACGTGTGTAGGCTTGCCATTGGCCAAGTCGAATGTGCCTACATCATTTGCCCCCCACTCCCGAAGCTGGGGTGGGGGTGGGGGTCCAAGATAGGAGGGGCCTTGACTTTAGCTGAAGGGAGTGCACTGTCTCGTACTAGGAGGCGTCAATAGACCTATGTGCGTCGTGGCTTGCGGTCGCGTCGGTATGCTTTTCCTTTGAACTACGAGGATGGCCAAAGCTCATGCAAGGCCTCGGTTTAACTACACCTGCAGAGGGGGGCCTTGGCTTCGGCTCCGAGTTTGCCGTGGCACGAGGTGGGCGAAAGGGAGGTTGCCCCCCAGTCTTGTGAATGTTGGGTGCGTCTCGTGAGGCCTCGGCTTCGGCTGCCGAGAAGGAAGAGCAAGGGTACCCAATCTGGTGACTTGGTTGCTTTGTGAGGGAGTATCTTTATGCAGTGCCGTGGGTCATGAAGGAAGTGGTTCCCAGAGCTGGATATGTGTCACACTGATCGCGAGTCCCCGAATTGGCAAGTTGGGGGTCGAGCCCTCAACGGGTTGTTGAGTCGTTGCCGTATGGTGGATGGGACGCGGATGAGCCGGATCGCACTTTTGCTGAGTCAACTTGGTTGGGATGACTAGTGAGTTGCGGTGAGAAGGTGATTTAGATCACCAGGCATCGTTTCATCTACCCAAGGAAATCCACCCGTGTTGGTCAGTGGACGGGTGGAAAAGGCGGTCGTTAGTCAGCTGTTGGATACCGCACAATCTGGGTCGTCTATTTTCTTTAAATAGGGGTCTCGGCTTTAGTCGTCACTTGTTCACTAGTGCTTTCGCTTCCAAGAGTTTCCTACTTCGCTAGAGCCCTCAGTTTCAATTGCTCGCCTTCATCTCCATCGTCCTCGTTTTCTTCATGTTGTTTGCTACTATTTTCTTGTAGAGATGCTCGTGGATGCCAAGAGACTGCTACTAGAGGGCGACTTGGCCAGGAAGAAAGGCCAGGCAAAGGGCACCTCGGGGGAGCAGACTCCAAGGAGAGTGGTCATGGTGCCGCCCGCAAGGGTGGAGAGGGGGTCCACGCCCGGCAAGGGAACCCCATGTCCACAAGCCCCCACTGGTGGGGGCGACAGAAGAAAGAAGGCCGAGGAGGATCGGCCAAGGAAGACTGACTAGAAAAGGGTCGGGGTGCCGCCAGCACCTCCCGCGAAGAGGCTTGCGTAGAAGGACAGCCTAGCCGAGGGCGGTGTGCTGAGGAAGGGAGCTCCAATTGCTCCGAGGAGACTACCTACCGAGGAAGGGGGCTCCTACTGCTCTGAGGAGACCACTTGCGAAGGGGGTCGTTGCCAGGCCCTCATCTGCTTCTCCCTCCACTTCTGAGCCCGCCAAGGGGGGGAGTGCCTAAACCATCTCTACCACCCGAAGTGGGAAGTCCATGAGGGGGACTCCATTGATACCGAGGGCATCGGCAGGGCCCTCGTCAAGGGGATGGTCCCTCCGGGGGACCGCTTAGACATGATGCAGACGGACCCTATTGCCATCGTCGACGAGGGGATGGGCTTCTTGGTCCAGGTGAGTTTCCTTCTCTTTTTGACTTGTTGCTTGCTAGATCCTACTGCCTTTACTAATGGTGTGCCTGGTGCAGGTCTGCAGTCACTATGTTGGCCTCAGTGACCACATCCGCCTCCTTCTCGAGCGTGCAGCTCGGCTTGAGAAGAAGAATAAACAGCTTCAAGTATGGATGGCTTCAATAGAGAGCAACCAAGATGAGACCTTCACATTGCTGAAGGAGGAGAAACTGCTCCAGCAGACGTTGGAGGACGACTTGAAGGCCGAGAAGGCTCTCATCGCCAGGGCCAAGAACCAGTTGAGGAGGTCAGAGGCTGATGATGAGGCAAAATACTGGGACGTTGTCGCTATTTGGTAGCAGATGTCGAAGTACCAACAATGCCTGGCGCACTATGGATCCGTGGCCTACTTGGAGGGGATCGACAACACCAAGAAGGCTCTTTTGAAGATGGCGCTGGACTTCACCATTAACTAGTTGCAGGTGCTCCCCGAATCTCTCGCCCCCAAGGACAAGGCCAAGGTTCCCATCGATGTTGCAGACACGGGCATCGAGGATCCTACCATTTCTCCAATAGAGAGTGAGGCCTAGCCGACTTCAGTTCTTGTTTTTGTCTGTCATAAATGTGCTCGCCTTTGAGGGCCAAAAATTTTGTAAGCTGGACTGTGAAACGAGATGAGCGTTTTTTTGTATACTTTGTGCATGTCTAAAAGGGTCACAAGTAGACAAAAAACAATCTGAAGTGGCTCGTTAGACATTCGCTTTAGGAAATTAGCCTCACTTATTCCCATAGGCGAGGCTAAGGTGGACCTTCGAGGTAATCGGTGTCATGTGGCGAGGTGAACCGTTGGGACGGTCGGGTTACTATCCTCTTTCCCTTGTCGCGCTGTCATGGAGCCGAGGTGGCCGCCTACTGCTGAAGAGGTCGCCAAGTTGTTTATCTTGTGCATTTTTTGCGATTGCATTTCTTCTTGCGTTTCTTGTGTAGGGGTTGGTACCCCCTTCCAAGGCCGAAGCCTAAATTAAGGGCCGACTCGTCGGCTGCAGCCGAGTTCCAATAGGTTCCCTGTCAGGAGGGATGAGCAGGCGTGTAACATCCAGCGGGTCGTATGCCTTGGTCCGACATCTGGTCCGAGCATGTAACCTTGGCAAAGGTTGTATACCGCGGCTATGCTGTAAAGCGAGGTGGGGGACCCAGCGACTAGGCGTACGACCTTCGAATGTCATGTGCCGTGGACCGAAGTTCGTCTCTTCACCGCGCCGAGTTGTGCCTATATATCAGCAATCTATTGGCTAGCGAGTACCTCGACTTCCTTCTGTTCTCCTCGGCGGTGGGATGGACCGACTACGTCTCGGTTCCTTTTGGCCCGTCTGTCGTCGAGGTAGCCTCGAAGGTCTGAGGTGCGAGGTGGAGGTGGCATTTCTTGTTAGTGGCGGTGTCCTTGGATTCAGCATCGATTGCAAGACCGTACAGATTCATTCTCCCTTCTACTAGGAGGTCTTGTGTGCCGAAGGGGTTGGCTCGCATGTCGACTACTACCAGGTTCGGAGAGCTCGATCCGGTGGGAGTAGGCGGAGCCGAGGTCTAGCGGATCCGCAGACGCGCTGCCCCCGCTAGTTTGATCCTTGGGTAGGGTGACCACCCTAAGGGCAATTTCCTGCCTGGGGACACGCCAGGCAAAGTGGTCCAATCGGTCTAGGACCGCTTGGAATTGCTCGTTGGTGACCAGGTTCTGGGCATTCCTGGTGTTTCGTACCATGTTGAAGGAAGTCTTTATTGCAAGTTAGATTGAAGGAAGTCTTAGCAACGTTCCCACAGACGGCGCCAATTGTTGATGCTCGGATTGGTCGAGGTCAACACTGTCAGTTCACTCCTAAGCCGAGGTACGAGGTACCCAAAGTTGAGGTGTCTGAGGTGGCCAAGGGCGGGTAGATCGATCTTGCAAGGTGAGAGAGCTTGTTAGAGGCCCCAGGTTGGCACCCAAGGCAGAGGCTCTGATGGTCAAGTTAGTAACAGGAGGTGGAAGAGGCCACTAAAGAGTAGGAGACCTTAAAGAGCAAGAAGAGTGCTTGAGAGTTAAGTTCTGGGATCTTTTACCTTGTAGGGGTCACCTCTTATTTGTACTTGAGGCTACCAGGGGGCGGACGACCTGGATGTAGTCCGTACCAAAGGCGCGATCATCTGGGAGTGCCAGGTGAGGGCGTGCGATTGGCTCCACGAGGCCTGTGAAACCCAACCTAGCGTGCACCCTGATTGGTCCAATGCGAGATACTGACACCGGCTCTGCTCGCAACCCAATTAGTTCCTCTATGTGCTTCGCCGCCTAACGCGTATAGACTCGCCACTGGCCCAGCCAGATGCACCTACATCATATAGCAACCGTCGATGAAAAGACTAAAAGGAAACAAGTGGCTTGTCATTTCCGCTTTGGAGGAAGAAGATTGTGGAGCTTTCATTCACGAAAGCAATTCCTAAATGGAATAAGATTCTCCTTGTCGCCCTGAAATCCGATAGGCTGTTCGGAAAGTTGGAGTAGTGGTGGATCAGGGTCTTTGGTGTTCCTCTCTCGGCCTGGTGCCCGATTGTGTCAAAGAAATTGGTGACGCAGTGGGGGCTTCATCTTTGCATACCCAAAAAATCTCGCCTAAGAGAATATTGACTCAATCCGTCTTCTGGTATAGAGCAAAGGGGTTCGGGATATACCAAAAACTACAGAGCTCGTTGCGAAAGGCAATACATATTTGCTGCGGATTGCGGTTGAAGACCTTGAGCTGCCGTTGGAGAACCGGCCGTCGTGCAGTTGTAACTGGGAGTCTATCCGATGATCGCCTGCTTTGCCAGACTTGGAGAGGAAGCCACACCCTGTTCCGGAGTATGAGGTGGAGCTTGGGACTCGGTAGTGGGAGCTGCTGGTCCCTATTTCTCTTTTTGTATGCATGTTGTATACTTTTGTCTTTTTCTTTTTTTCTAATAAAATTATCTTACCTACCTTATTCAAAAAACATTAATTGGTGGAATTCATCCCTAAGATTGTCTCATGAGTCATGACCATATTCACATTCTTAAATTAATACATACTAAATAGAAATTTAAGGGGCCTCAAATATGGCCCATTACTATTGGGTTGCAACTATCAACTACACCATAAGCATCTTCAACATTTCTACCATTTCCTTGTCTTTCAGATACCTCTTAATTAAGAGCAATCTTAGGACAAGGTTAAATTTCAAAATTGGGTGCCACGTCGGGAGCACATTGGCGATTCTCTAAAATGCCGATTATTTTTTGTTTGGTGGCCGATTTTGGGAGAATTTTTTGAGAAAACAGTCCTTGGAATCTGGCCCAAAGGAGGGATCACCATTTTCGGTGATTTCCCGATTTCTGGCTGATTCTTTTTTTCTCAGGGATTACATGGCATCCTATTTGTAAAGTGGAGATTGTGATTTGGTGCTTCACAAATCACCAGATATGCTATTTTAAGCTAAGACATATTGATTCTTTTTTTTTCTTGTGATATTTTATGCATTTTTTGCTACCATTTCTGAGAAATTTTTGCAATCATTACAGTTGCATGTGGTATTTTAAACCATTTGTAATGGATTTATCATTTGGGCTGTTAGATGGTATCTAAAGCATGTGAGTGGAATACACTGAATAATAACTCTAATGAAAAAAAAAAAAAACACTTGAGAATTACTACCAAATAAATTCATAACCGATTTTTTAAAAATGGGTTCAACTATGATATGGGACAAAAAAACTGACCAATAAACTGAAATCACAAACTATGAGCAAATAAGGTGTTATTTATTAAAATTCATAGGTGGGTTTTGATTGGTCAAAACTCTTTCCACATCATATCTTTTCTGCATCATAAATTTTCCCTTTAAAAAGTGGCTCACAAGGCAGTAATGATACCAAATAACAATTAAAGGTGATTTTTGAAAAATCACCAATTTCTGAAAAACCGGTGAAGATGAATCAGCATCGGTTCCAAACACTGCCTTTATTTTCTAAAAACAAAAACAAATGTAACATGATTTTGGTTTTAAAAAATAAAAATAAATAAAAAAAAAACATATAAAGAAGGTTCAAAATATCATAATGTATCATTGTGCATCATATCATATTATGATGCTTATCAACCAGGGCTTTAGACGGTGTCTTTATGTTCAAACGTAAAAAGACTCTCCTAACATACTTAACCCTGAAAAAATATCCTGAAAAAAAAAATAAAAAATAAATAAATAAACCATCACCCATTAGAAACATGTGAAGTGCAAAGTGAAACATGTTTCTGTGTTTTATATGTATCAATACTTTGAACCATGTACATGAACCAATTCAGATCTACTACCCACAAGAACCATACTCAGGCCTACCCACATGATACTACAGTTGTACATTGGGAATATCTCCGCATGAATGGTAACATGGTAGGGTTCTTGTGGGTAGGAAATCTGAACTCTATATGAACACTTCCTTCTGAATCTATTGTTTGCATTTTGTACCACTACTGTGTGTAGGCCATTATGTATCCAATCACAAGTGAATACACCAGTATTCAACAGATCCAGAATCTTAAAATAGAGCTGTGAATAGGTTGAGTCTGATCCAGGACAGGGTGGACCTGGTTGCCAACCAATGAAATGAAAAAAAAAATGCCAACCCAGTCCCCAATTAAACCCTAATAAAAGCCGATTAAAATTAATAGCTATATACCAACCTATAATTGAGCAACTTCTCATTTCTTAATGCATTTGAACATAATAATAATAATAATAATAATAATTTTATCCCAATCTGGTGTGTATAATTTTATCCCAGCTCATCTGGACTGTTAGAATGCCTATTATTATCTCAATAACTCAAGGTTCTAACTGAGGGGTGGCTCAGTTGGTATGTTAATTGGTTTGTTTCAGCATGAGAATTTGAATCCCGTTATGCCAAAATTTGGGGAGAGGAGGCTAAGTATGCTCAAAACGGCCCTATGGGATATTAGGGTGTATCACCAAATACCCAAAAATAAAAAGGTTCAGGATTCCTCCATTGCCCTTTCCTTTTCTTCAACACTAACTGGTAGGACTTAGGAATATCGGCTTCTGGGTCGAGTTGTCCAAGGCCTCAGACCTAACCCATGCTGGTTTTAAATCGGGTAGCCCTAACGCGACCGGTTCAACCAACTCTACCCAGTCCTACCCTCGACGTCAAAATTCAAAGAGACCATAGTTGAATTTCTATCTCATCGCCAAGCGGACAAATTTAAGTTGGTGTTTGGAGGAATTGTAAATCTCTCTGTGGATTTAGATGAAGGCCCAGGGCCCAAGCCCAGAACTAGGTGAGCTGAAGGGTTCGTTTGAAAATAAAACCCGTTCTCTTGGAAGCAAACCAAAATAATACAACAAACTGGGGACCCAAACGTCACTCACTTCCTGACGTCTCGGTCACAGAGTCGGAGTCGCAGCACAGCTTAAAAATCAGCTACTCTCGGTGGAGTAGTAAATTAGCAATGGGCTAAAATTGTGAATCACAGCCCTTCATGTTTTGATATGGCCCACTTCGAATCGGATGAAGTGAGGTAAAGTGGGGGCCACAAGAATGCATCAAAGGCCGTGCTTTTACGATTTTAGGCGCGCTTTGTGTGGAGCAGATCTGGACTCCACGGCTCCACAGCTCCACAGCACATGCGATGCGCCTCTCTTGCAAAAAATCTAGGCTCCTTGAAATGAGTCCGGATCTCCTATCCACGAGAAATCTGTCCACGTTTATCGGAGTCATACATGGAGAATATCTCATCCTCTGCGTAGTATTATGCAGGGGGAGATATTCCCAATTCACAGAGGATAGTGTATCGTGGATAGGCGTGGGCAAAATTCTCGTGGGCAGGTGATCCGAACTCCCTTGAAATTGAATGAGGACGGAAGCGTCATTCATTTCAACCTTTCCTCCTGACCGTTGGAGAATTTGAATTTCAAATTCTAATTTATGATAACGAATCGAAAATAAAGAAAAGAAAAAGAAGAGTAGAGGATCAATGAACTAGAATTCAAGAAACAGACGAGAAGGGGAAAGAAGGCAAGAAACCATGAAGACCGTTGTCCTGCCAGCATCCTCTGCAAGATCCACCACCACCACCGTGGAAGACTGGTCCGAGACTCGCGATAACTGCTACTTTCCTGGGTGCCGAAAGGATGCAAATTGCAATTGCGAGATCTGTCTTGCGAGCATCAACGCTACCCTCGATCTCATGCCGATGAGCGTTCAAAGGAGTTCGTTTACAAAGCTCTCAGCTTCGAAACAGGCGTTAGAAAGAACCCCAGTTTCATTTGATCCTTCAATTCTGTTCACGCCCAAATCCAGTATTCATCAGACTCCAATAACTCCCCCTCTCAAATCCACTGCAAAGTTGAGTTCTTTGGAAAAGATTGAGAAGAAGAGGAAGAGACCTTGGGCTATTGAGTTTAAATTTTGGAGATTTCTCGTTGGACTGAGCTTGATTTTAGCTTCGGATATTGGCTTTGCGTGGGTGGTCTCTGGGCTTTTCAAACCTGAACTCTCTGCAGAGACAGTAAGGACTATTGCGGGTGAATCTCGGATTCTGAAACAAATGAATTTAAGATTAGAGTTCTTGGAGAAAAGGCTTGGAGATATTGCTCATGGGAAGGTTTCAAATTGCAGCTCTGCGGGTTCCACATGGGAATTTAATCAGGTAACCTCCAGTAGAACGCAAATTGCCTCCAATTGTTTTTAGAAATTATTTTGTTTCGTTTAAGAAATATGCACATCATTAATCTTTACATTTGGATCATTTAGATTCCTTTTCTCCTTTAACAAATAAATAAATAAACTGAGAAATATTTCTGCTCCTGAAATAATTGACAGATAAAAGTTTGTTGAAAATCACTGCAGGACGGATTGCTTTTGAATTCACGTTGCATACTGTATAAATCAGCATCAGAAGAGATAAGCATATGGGGATGGCCTCTGCGAACTGCTGGACTGCTTGCAACAGGATTTTCTTCTCGATCATTAACTATCTTATCAGGCAAAATCACAGAGGTAAGTTTATATTATGACAGTATTAGGATTTGTTTGTACACATACTCTTGAGCCATTTCTTTACAATTCATAAAACAAATATGGGGTTGGTGCCCACCATTCCCACGGTTTCAAATCAACCATGGAGTGGTCATGATCAGGAGACTTCTCATTTGATCATCGCAGTGAATGCAACTGGTTTGTCGTTTTCAGTTATCTGGGTCCATTCAAGGTTATAGTAAGGCAAAGTTTGTATCTGTTTTACAGTTATCTGGGTACATTTAATCGTCTAACACTTCGTACCTGTTTGCTGAATCAGTGGTCAGAAGGAAAGTTTGGGTTTTCAGTTGGGAAGACAAATAGCTCATGGGTACAGAAAAGATGGAGCGCCTCTGTTGTACAATTAGATCCAAATACCTGGGTTCTTGAGTATCGACAGAGCACAATGTTGGAGAATCCAAGATTGATTTTGTCTGTGCTGGAGTTTGTGAAATTCGGAATATCAAGAACAATTAGAGAGATGAAACATCAATTCTGGATGTTGCCTTCCTTCTCTCACCACTACAGGAACACTGCAGGAGATAATTGCTCACGCCCAACTTAAATGTACATCAGAACATGATTCATACCTCACTTCTTGTGAGGCTTTTAATTCGCCCTTCTCTTTTGGCAATTGTAAGAACTTATTTGCAGATTATTAACAGTGATAAAGTTAACCAGTCAACCTCCATGGAGAATCCCAACTATGGAAGAATGACAATTGAACTAGGTAGAACAAACAGTTGACAGACTAAGCAATGATGTTTTAGGTAAACTGAGATGTGCTAAGGCATGGAAATGCAGGAGAGTCATAGCTGCTGAGAGGAATCATGGGGGTTGGTTCTCCATTCTCCAGCATCAACAGCAACCATGATCATGTTGAGGTTTACTACAAATTCCCCACCCCTTGGGCCTTTTGTGCATCTCCTCCCTTTAGTGTCCTCAATTGATAGTGTAATAGATCACTTAAGCAGAAAGTTTGGATTCAATGAAGATGATGAGATGCATGCTGTTCCTTGGAACCGATCGTGAGAGATGGTTTTCGGACAGAAGATAATAACGGTGGTTAATGTAACCACACAGCACAGAGTGGGGTGGGGAGACATCAAATTAAGAAGGTATTGTTTTTGTTTTAGAAAACAAAACCATTCAGAATGGCCAACAGTCGAAAACCCTATGTGGGACACCTCAATTTTTTTTTCTAACCTTTAAATTGATGTGGCGGAATTTGGAGTGAGATTAAGGGGAAGAGGGGGTGGATGAATAGCGTGGACTGATCACTTAAATGACCGCACCATGGATACATCCAAATAATGTCGCAATTTCTCATCCATATATGGTAGATCAATTCACACCACTAAAGTTTCACAATAAATGACTAAGATTTTTCTTATTGACAAGGCATCTGCACCATCCATACCATTAGTCTCAAACCCTCACCAAAGTGTTGTATGGTTCAAAATAGTGTTGGGGCCTAGTGGATCAATTCAAATCACTCAATTTCTCATCCATTCTATTGAATGAGTCTGAATCTGCCAACAATAATACATTACTGGTCAAGTTCACCCAACCACACTTGGGAACATCGGTTGTACTTTATATTCCAATATTTTTGGCCAATGTGTTGTGATCATCAAATTCGAAACACAGTTTAAACATGTAATATAACGTATACAGCCTCGTGATTCATGAATTTGCCCAGTCAACCAATTCTACCTGGTACCTGAGCTTCACTAGGACTCACAAGGAAGCAGAGTAGCCTCTACCAACTGCCAATCGGGAAACACAGTATTGCAGACATGAGGCAGCAGTATGTCCATGACTTCATCCAATCACATGCGAAGGTGGTCGAAGACTCGAAGCCCATTAATTTTCAAAAAAAAAAAACGGAATAAAATTAAATTCTTGAACCTCTTGATTTGACAATGAACAGGTGAGGAGATAATCTCAGGCAAAAGACGTGGATCAATGAGAAGGTCAAATAAGAAAGTTGAAGTGCCTGGTTGAGATCTGGATTTAATGATCAACCAATATCTATATCCAATGTATGTGAGCGTGACCAACAATGTGTTGTGTTAAGCAGATCCTAACTTCAAATAAGATACTTATGTCAATCGAATTCTGTTCCTTGCAGAGCGCTCCTTACACCAATCTTACAGCCACATCCCATCATGTACTAGGAATATCTAACCCATAAACAATAAATACAAGTACAAGAGATGTTCCCGATGTACCGGTAGCCCCACATCATGGTTTTTAAAACTAAACCGGTGATCGAACTGGTCAAAGGTCCGGTTACCAGTTTGAACGGTCGGCCTATTTTGACAAAAAAAATTAAAAAACGGTCAAAACCATTCGAATGGTTCAAACGGTTAACCAACCGAGCTCAGCAGTTTGCTGACCAAAATCAACGGTTTTTGGGAAAAAAGTGGTTTGGGGGGAAAATGGAAGGTGACCAGTTCCCAGTTTTTTTCCGGTCCAGTTTTGAAAACCATGCCCCACATGGCACATTAGAACGCCAGAAGAAGTGTTTGGTGAAATTCCGGACCGGTTCGGTTTGGAAGGCCCAGAACGAAGAAGACAGGTAAAAATCCAAAAAAAAAAACGATCACCACAGCTGAATCAACACACCTCGGCTCTAACATATAAACCCTTCCAAACGGGCTCTTAAAAGCTTACCAAGTTCAGCCCCCCATCCAATACACTGAACAGAATTATTAATTCAATGGTCAGCTCAACCAATTGAACATTTCACAACGGATTTGATTCGTTTTAATTTTTAACATACATAGAGTTCTCCACTAGTGAGATTTTGTTAAATATTAGCACCCGGCTTACTTATTCCCAGTTTGCCATTGAGTTCGTATTCCACCCCTTCGTTAATTGGCCGCAGTTCTTGCCATCATGAACAAAGGTTCCTCTGATTTACATTTTTGAAGAATAAACTAATATTGGGTTTATGTCTACAAATCATACCTAAATTGACAACCAATCAACCAATATCCAATGTTCAAAGTATCAGTATTATGTATTGCATCAAAACACTTAAAATACGGATAACTATGGGACACATTAAAATGTTGTTCAATAAAAGAACTTGATACATTACTGACAGATCCATCTCATAATTCTTCCGCACCATGAAAATCATAAAATAAATTATTCTTAATTTTCAATCATCAAAAATTAAGAAAAAAAAAGAACACTTTTTGCATAAATTATTGTTGGATCAATGAGTTTAAAAGGTCATTGACAGATCCATTTATAATCCTTTGTTCCAATGAAAATCATTTAAAACATATGAAAAAATGTTTATAATTTTCTATAGTTTGTTTGTACAGTCTTTCGAAATTGTCAAAAACAAATTAAGAATCATATTTTTTTGACCTAGGCGGCATTCATAGAGCTATAACGCCATGGCCGCTGCCATAGCCCCATGCATGGGTAACCGTTTGATGCATCCACACCTTTAGATAAGGACACAATGTGCCCTATATTGGGTATTGGGTGTACGTATTGATATTTTAAATCTTACCATATCATCAAACGGGAATTGCGCTTTCCTCCATAAATGAAACTACCAAGAAGCCATTTCTAAACAAGCGCAAGAAGCTGGTCAGAGAAACTTTTTTGGGCATTTGGTGTGCAAACTTATTCAACCAACTTTTCTTTATAATACCTACCTTTTTGGCTTCTACAAAATAGGCTTCTGCTTTTTTGGACCAAATAAGCCCATCTGTGGTTTTAACGATTATTACCAATAATATATTTTTGGGTGCTTTCTATGACATCCGTAAAGTTTGGTTCACTAGTCAGTCATGTTGACAAAACTGGATCAGATGTTCCATGCTCCCATTGAAGTCTAAATAAGATCAGCAAAAGAACCAATCTGTAAGCTGTCGACCCAAAACGTGGGTCATGGACTTCATGGTCCCCGCCCATCAACACCCCTAGCCCGTTGTCACACCGCCTGGGCGCCTGTATAATTTGAAGTTCAAGTGATATAACATAGACAAGCACATCCTTTAATCGGTATCAAATTCTTATGGGGTTAAAGTTGGGGGAAAGTTATTAACACAAACTTTGTGATATTACTGAAGGGAATCAAGGGACTTTCTCTCCACCTTATGTTTCTCTCTTATCTTCTGACAAACCAAACAGAGCAGAGGTTATACATATCACTATCAACTAAAATAGGTTATACAATACAATTGTTTAAGGGTGAGAGATCGTAGCACCCCCACTATATGATGCAAGAAAAATTAGGAACTATTCCAATAACTTGTTTGTGAGTTGTGACAGAAGCAAACAGAAACAGACAAGAGCAACACAAGATTTTTGCAAACAAACTTCTGAAGACCCAAGAAACACAACATTGCAGACTAGACTGCAGCGAAAATATCAACCATACAAAGTAACAAACTACATCAACCCTAATACAACAATAACTAGATATTATGTTATTAACTCCACAATCAGCTCAAGGAGTCCTCAACTCCAAGATCACTTCATGGGAATTTCCACCTAAAACATGAAAGGAAATGGCTAGGCCCAAGTAACTCACAAGTCTTTCTTACAAACTCATTTAGCTCTCCAATCACAAGCCTTCCAGAACAAAGATTGGCAGCTCATTTAGTTCCATGGATCAGCACTGTTTCAAATATGATAAACAAAAATACATCAACAATTAGATTGCAATTTCAAAAGTAGCAACTAAATTAAAAGTGTAAACTGGAAAATGAAATAGAGGTATACCTTATATATAGCATTGAACCCAGTAATCTCCAGAGATTGATATGCCACCTTCCAAGTATTAAAAGACAAATGGTGACACCAGCTAACAGAAGCAGACAACTAGCAGGGATTACAACAGGACAATAAGACGAAACACAGGGAGCCTAGACACTTTAATGCAAAAGATGAGGATAAACCAAGTAATAGAGTATAGTCTTCCAATTCCCCTTCCCACCTTTCCCTTAAAAAACCTGAAAAAGGGGGGTGTAGAGGAAGCCAAGACCATTTTGAAGAATTCAGAAAGGAATAAGAGTTTAGAAGGAAAAGGAAAAGGTAAAGATACAGATGACAACACATGAAGAACAACTAAGCAGCCAATTGACGTAATGTCAGAGACCAGATACTAACAAGTGCAAGCCTACCACCTAACCAGCCAATTCAGGCATAGTTGGACCAAGTAGAAGGAAAAAGATTAAACAGAAGGCAATGCAAATCTACCATCTAATCAGCCAACTCGGGCTAACTATAGAAACATCTACCATGTAAGCTTTGGATTAAGTAGAATTCAAATAGTACAGGATTAAGAACCTAAAGGGGATAAAGATGCTATAGAGACCAAACCATGATACAGAACCTGAATGATGATTAACCTAACCAGATGAAAGACCTAAACTGGTTAGTTATTTACACACTACATAGAATTAGATATGCCTAACCTACTCAAGAAAGAAACTTTTATCCACGATTATGATAGAAAGTGTGCTTCTCCATAACCATATCATAACTTTTGACCGCTGAAAGACAGTTTCCATCATTACCCATTGATAAGAGAACGCCAAGAACACTGCAGAGACAGGCAGATGTGCAAGTGAGCAGATCAAATATCAATTTTTTTCAGCATCAGTCCCCTTCTCCTTCCCGAAAACCCATGCTATCCGTTTTTTTCAGCACACAGCACTAGTTCTCTTCTCCTTCCCGAAAGCCGTCCATCAGAAAACCCATGTTATCCATTTCTTACCATCTATACTTGCAGTATAGTCAGAATATTGCTGTATGTCGCTGTTCTTGTACCACCAACAAAGAAACAAAGAAAGCTGTAATGATGCAAAGGCTAAACCTACAGACCATATTATTCACTACTTATATACAAGCTACCGGTAACCCATGTTGCACATGGAAATTATTCACAGGATTCAGGACCCTCCACATTCTCATTCATCATCAATATCCAGATGGAGAATACGGCGCAGGTTCTTAGTTGCAGAGTCAATGTTGAGAAAGAAATCCCTTGGAGTTGGATTAGTTGCAGAGTCAGTGGTGAGAAAGAAGTCCCTTTTAGAGGGACACAGTTCCCTTGTGGGTGAAGGCGGAGCAGATTTAGCAATAGGGTGCATTGTAATCACCGCAGAGGTTGATGTAGGCAGATCAAGAGACACACTTCGCTTCTGACGAAGGCTAAATTTGGGGATGGGCAAAGAACTCGGGGGAGGTGAGTTCGAATATGCAGGTCCAGCCCAGAGCTCAGAGCAAGAAAGGTCATCGTTGTAAGACCAGCCCTTGTTGGAAACATTGAGATTTATAGGAATTGCGCTGCTTTTTCCAGTATTCTTCAATGGCTTCTCATCTTCAAATTGAGGACTCAAAGATTGTGGCGTTCGCGGGGAAGAACAAGTCCTTCTAATTGCAGAAGGACTATTAAAAAACTTTGAAGGAGTCGGAAGAATACCTGCTCCAGATTGAAAGGTTCTGCAATTGATCTCCCTGAAGCCTCTGGAAGGGGAAGAAAATGTATCGGAAACAGTAGAGTTGCTTCTGCTGTAATATTGATTCCGATGCTGAGAGACAATAACAAGAGTCTCCATTTGCAAGTATAAGAAATCACAGCGGACTAGTTTAGGTTCTCTTTTACGATCTGCGTGACCTTCCCTGTACTAAAAACCTCTAATAGCTCTGTGACCAATCTTGCCTGCTACAGCATAGATAGGTTAAAGCGAGGTCTTCGAACCCCGAAGATCGGTCAAAACCACGAAAGTTTGTCCTATTTTCAGTTCAAATCGCAGGAAAGCTCCTGCACACAAGAGATACTATTTATCCACAACTGTCACAGCTGGAGCAGATCTTGACCCCAGATTCAAACTACAGGTCTACAGCCCTCAAGCAGAAGAACCGAAACTAGATCTTCACCTATAGTACTTGAAAGCACAGATCGAGAACAAAACCTCATCAAAATCTGCAACATAAGGAAAAGCACCACTTGAATCGATACCGAAAGAAACCAAAAGACAACATCATCGGCAAAGAAGGGGGAAATGCTTGGAAAAAGCACTTACATGTGAAGAACCAGAAACCCCAGTAGATGATAGCCAAAGCAGATGAAACCTTCATAACTTTAACAGAACTATGGACTAGAAAACACCGAAACAAAGATCAGAAGGCTGGAAAATGGAATAAAATCTAGATATGGAAGTTTAGGCAACGACTTGTCGATCTATAAGCGCGATCTCTCTACTCTCAGCTCCGGTTTTCTCTCAGAAATCAGAATGCCCTGAGAGCTCCGCCTCCGAGCTTGGAACAGGAATGGCGGATCTGAAATGACTCATTAGTCATATTTAAAGATCAGAGGTTCGAATCGAAGGGTGTGCGTGCGCCCTGTGAGTGGAAAATAAATAGGCCTGCAGTCTTCCAAAAATGTCTCTCGTCTTTCAATAGATTGACGAAGATAGTATCACCTTTGAGGCTTTTTTGACAAGGAGGGAGGAACTTTGGCTTTCTGACCACCGAGATAAGGTACACTCCGGATTCAGTGCGTTTGGACTCGAAGGGATTTTCTCTTCGAGCCCATTAAAATTTTGACACGTCGTTCGGTGCTCTATTAATACTTACAACCGGCTGAAATTTTATGCTTAACAAAAATAATTTCAAATGAAAATTGATAATTAACTTTTTAAAACTATTACGATATAAATTTCTAAAACCCTCACGTTGTCAGACTCTAACCTTTTTCACCCAATTGCACTATTAACAGCAACACGACAATAGAATGGCAACGGCCAATACGGCGATTATGGATTTTAACGGTAGCAGCAACGGTGTTAGTGAAAAGTTTCAAATATCAAGAATATTCAAAGGAAAGCTGATATCTACGTATGTCTAAGGTTTTTCATCTTTTCTTTTTGAATGCAGATGAAAGAATCATTTTTTTATTTTCTTTTTAATTCCAGCAAATAGTAATATTGTATGAATGTTGGAAATTCTTTTCCTCTGTATCTATTGAGTATTTCTTTTTGGTTTTTTTGTGCTATTTTACATTTATTGTTTGAATTAACTTGTATTCGTTGTTCAAAAAACTCCAATCATTAATGGGAAGATAAAGTCCGAGGCTGTCTTCTTCTTCTTCCATGCAAATGTTCTTCTTTATACGGACAAAAATATATAAAGACCTCACATTCTCTTCTCTATTCCTGCTCCCTCAATCAATAACTGTAGTTTACCCCTGTTTTGGCAAGCCAAATGGCAAAATGAAATAAAGAGAACTAAGAAATAGATAAGATCTCAATTTCAAAAGAACCGTTCAGGGGTGCTCTGCTCTATTATTGTTTCATTTTTCTCATCGATTTTGCTAACTTGAATCACCGGTAACGATGGGATTAAATCAAGGGAAATGATAAGCGAGAACCATGAGTTTAGCGTCCGCAGGAGGTGCCTTGGCCTTAGGCTTCTTCAGTCTAAGCAATTCTACCAAGCCGTATCTCGATATATGGTACAATAACATTTTCGTGTCAGTTGTACAAGTACTCGGCTCGGGAGCAGATCCTAAGCGAAGTCAAGTGGCTAATGCATCAATACCCAAATGAGGAACTGAGCATAAACATGACCGGCCACAGCCTGGGTAGCACGCTAGCGATGCTAAGTGCATGTGACATAGCAAAGACGGGCATGAACGTGATGGAGGATGGCCAGGCAATTTTGGTGATGGTTTTCTCGTTCACAGGACTAAGAGTCAGGATTGTGAGCTTCAAGGTGCAGGTGGTGAGGTTGGGGGTGAACATTCATGACACGGTGCCAAATGTTTTAGGTATACTGTTCAACGAGCATGTGCCAAAGTTGGTTCACCGGTTGGCGCGTGTGGTTGTCGTGGTGTTACTTATACATAGGAGTAGAGCTCATATTGGACCATGAGCACTCTTTCTTCCTCAATTTTTTATTTAAAAATATTTTATTAGTCATAAAGCTTCATCTGGTTGCAGGTGATGGCTAGTTGAGCACCGATCGATGTGTCAAAATTTTAGTGGGCTCGAAGAGAAAATCCCTTCGAGTCCAAACGCACTGGACCGGTAGGGATTCTTTAAATGACTAAAACACCCTTCTATGAACTTCAGTTCCTTTGGCCGTGCTTGTAAGTTGGATGAGTGGATCCCAATAAATATTTTGGCATGTATAAGAAAAAAATTATTTGTAAAATATTACATTTATCAAGTTTTTAGTGATTTATTGCAATTTTGAATTGGACTTCGAAAATTAGACTATGTAATTAATTAATTTGCATGCGAGAGAGACTTTTCATGAAACTAGCAAATGTGTAGTGCACATTTTTAGATGATAATAGTAATGATATATGTTCAATTTTATCTACAATTATTTTGATGAATATATAATATTCCTGCTTGTAGTTTTTCTTTATTAAGATGAATATATAATATTATAGATATATCTTAATATTTAAAAAAAAAATCATTTTTTATAATTTTTGTGTTTTTCTATTTAAGTTTTATTATTTAATTATGATATCATGGGGTTGATTCATTTGACCCATATGGCTGAATTGTTTATCCAATTACCTATCACTTAGATAGAAAAACCTATCATTAAAAGTATTGTATATAGATTTAACTAATAGAATTTATTGAGGCGCTTTCAAAGGTATTTCTTTGGGGGCGGGAGCTGCCCATCTCGGCTCTCCTTCCCCTTCCTCCTTTTGGTTTTTCTCCCTCCTCCCTCTCTCTATTTTGAGAGAGCATTCCTCTCGAGTTTTTCTCAAGGCTTCCTCTTGAGTTTCTCAAGGTTTTGTTTCTTTATTCGTAGTTTGAATCTGTTTGCAGTTCTTGTTCAAGTTCGTTGTTTGCCGACGAAGAGTCTTTTGATTTTTTCCTCTGTCAATTCGTTGTTCTCCGATAATTGTTGTTCATAGTGAGTCCAGTTCACGGTTCTCCAATTGATGTTGTTCATGGTGAGACCCATTCGGTGTTCTTCGGCGATGGCAATCTTTTGGAATCCTCCCCTATCAGTTTTGTTCGCCGTCTATGGTGGATTGGAGATGTGCTTGTTTATTTCTGTTGGTGATTTAACCTCACCTTTTCTCAATTGTAGAAGATCTTTAGGTTCTCCTTCATCCATTGTTATATTTTGTTCTCTTGAGAAATTGTTTTTGGGTTTTTCTGATTGGCCTTGTCGGCTTTTTTCGTATCAATTTCTTGATTGAATGAAATATAATGTCTATGGGCGATTTCAAAAAGTAAGAATTTATTTAAGAGAACAAAACATATCTTAAATATAAGATTTAATGAGAGAAAATGGAAGCTAATACCTTAAACATGCATCTATTTACTATTTAATGTCAACATTTGCCTTACTTCATATCTATGCCATGAAAGTTAAATCAAAATATTTTTCATCCTTTTATTTTTATATATACATTTGAATGGCACGTCCTACCAATATTGTGTGTATAGTAAATGACATTGATACCTCCTAACATTTTGTTTTTGTTTTCCATGATTTACCCATAATTATTTTATGTACAACATATTTTGGAGATGGTTTATATGATCACTTATAAGAAGTGATGTCTTGCAAGTTGAAGAGATATTGACATATAAAAAAAGACATGGGTTGAAGTAGGTAAGAAATGATTTGAATGCTCATAATTTTAGGAATGGATATAACACCAAACAAACATGATTCATGTAAATGACCCCATATGATTTGGAGAAGGCTTAGATGATGATGATAATGATATAAGATATTTTGAAAAGGAGCAAAAAAAATCAGTAGATTTATTGTCAAATAACCAGGCTTAAAGGCTTATTAGTCAAATTTAGTCTTATTAGGTGGTTAATTTTGAGTTTATTACTTACCGTCAGAATTGCGCAAATCTCTAATCTTTTTCTTATTCTTTTGACTCGCCCCTCTAAAATAGGGAATAAAGGAAGAAACACAAGAAGTAATTGTACTAGGATTCTTGAGTAATTCTCTCTGGGTGCTTTTGATTATCTTCCTTTGCTCAACAAGATTACTCTACCTTTTTTATGTTGCATTTTCACTTCCCTTGCTGGTTGTTTTCTATGGTCTTGTAATTATGAATTAAATTTGCTTATCGGGCTTTTAAAAAAAATAATAAAATTGTACTAGCTTAACTATAGAGTTTGAACTGTCCTAATAAACCAACCCAAAATCCATCAACAAATTCAGATTGGATTTATTATTGAGTATCTTGTGGTATGGAATATTAAGGATAAGGGTGTGAGTTAGCCAAGCCAAATAGTTAGCTATTCAAGCTTAGCTTGCTAAATACTTGAAATTCACTCAAATATAATCAAGTTTAATCAAGTTCAACTCCAATCAAGTTTAGGCTTCCAATACTTGGCTTGAGCAACTCACAAGCCTAATCAAGCTTTATAATAAAATATATTATTTTTGTAAATTTTTATTTATAATAAAAATAAATAAATTTATATATAAATTTCTTAATTTATTTTTATTTATAATATTTTCTTAATTAGGCTCAAATAGCTCACAAGTTTCAAAGTCAGTTGAACTCAAGTTGAGTTTCAAGCTCCGAGTTTTTGAGTTGAATTGAGCTTAAGCAGCTCAAACACTTGACTCCATTCGGCTCGATCACACCATCTAAATACCCTAAATACCCCATCTAGATTCTTCTCAACGAAGCTGAATAACTAAGGAAAGACTATAACACTTATCTTTAATTCTTTTTAAGATTATTAACCAAAAAAGGAACAAATGCTTTGCACAATGATGGAAACAAAAACTAATAATTTAGGTTATCACCTTTTTCTTTGTATTAACCTAAAAAAGAAAGAAATTGACTTTGCATAACAAATTAAAATGAAGGAAGCAAAAAGATCTTTCCATAAAGCAAGAATTCTTCCACCTTCAAAGCATTAATACCATTATTATAAAAATTTATCCTTATTCAAAAAGAATTATAAAAGTTTATCACACAAATATTGGGGATCTATATATATGCAAAATAAACCCATGTTTATAGGTAATTTCATATTCAAAGTTTAAAACTTTAATTGGACTTTTTGTTTTTTGGAGTAGAAATAATTGTCTAATATACATGTAACCAATACAAGGTGATGCATATAGCTAGCTAACAGGACTTTTTGTTTTTTGGAGTAGAAATAATTGTCTAATATACATGTAACCAATACAAGGTGATGCATATAGCTAGCTAACAGGTATGTGTGTGTGAGAGAGAGAGAGAGAATGTATATGAGGTTGACCCTGAACTAGGGAGGGTGGGGTAGGGAAGGAAGTAGAGTTTGGGACAAAACTATGCCACATAAAAAAATCTTTTGTATGTTTATGGAAAAGTATATTGTTATCATTTTAAAAACAATATATGTTTGATCTTATATGCAGAAAAACATAAAATTAATTGCATATAAAAATGGATTGCTCAAATTACCTCCTTATTTATTTATTTATTTTTAGGGAATGAAGGTTGGGTTTGATTCTAGGTCTCCACTACAACCAGCCATAAACTTTACTAGAAAGCTAGCTGGCATCAGTGGATTACAATATCTTAGTGATAACATTTGAGTAATTAAAAAAAATGAGATTAAAATATTCACTCTAAAGAGAAACTAAGGATTGTAAAACACCAAGTGAAAGATCTCACCCCAAAGGAGAAAAGACATCAACAAATTGAAGTGCATTTTGTCCTTCAAAATGAATAGAGATAGAAAGAAGGACTCTACCTGATTCCTCTCCCTGATTTCCTCCTCCACAATCTAGTAACCTGCTCTAACCCTAAACTTAAAAAGAGAATAGATGATTTCGATCCCCTTTAGTTCTCAGGGGTAATGTTTGTCGTATTGGAAAAACAAGAGGGTATAAGAATCATGTAACTTCTCATTATTTCATTTCATTTTCAAATTCTAAGTGGATCCTAGGATGGAGGTTTCATACAAGTCATTCTTGTATATTTGAGTGGGGGCAATTGTAAAAAAAAAAAAGTTTCTTTTTAAATACATAAAACCTTTTCAAATGTTAGTAGAGGCAATTGCCCACATTGACATCTACATAGATCAGCTCTGGTTGGCACCTTCAAGTCACCTCCTTTTATAGAGGTATTAAGGCTTAGTTGGTAATAGACCTGTTCACGGGTCGGGCTTCAGGCCCAAGTTTACACTATCTCGGGCTTGGTCTTCGAGTCGGGCCCATTAGAATTTTGACAAAAGCCAAGCCCAAGCTCAACCCATGAATAGGTCTAGTTGGTAAGGTCTTCGGTTGGTCGGAGCAAAGACTTATGGGTCGAATTTTGCCTTTAATAGGGATGGGTGATATGAGTTTGAGAAGGGCTACCCCCATTATGTAGCCCCATGAAAAAAAAAAAAAACTTTTGTTCGTTTGAATTTGATTTCAAATGCATAATCTTTTTATGGACATTTTGAAATGCATACTCTTACTCACATATAGGGGTGAGCAAATGGGTAGGTTCTACCCAGAATCAACCTCAAACCGGCTTTGAACTGACCCTACCCGATTTGTTATAGGGTAGGATCTAGTTCCAAATTCTTGGAACTAACCCCCACCTAGGTTGGTTCTAGGGCCTAGGGGTTTACCCTACCCGAACCAACCCGATGAACCAACCTTAAAACCAAACTTGCCTTGAAATAAACCTCAAAATATTTTTAAGGATGTAAAGATTTGAGGCCAAGCACTCATGGTTACAAGAGCCATGGTCTCACTTGACCATCAATTTACTTAAGTGATTTGACCATTTGTTTTCATTTTAATATTTTTATATGTATAATAAATGGGTCCGACTATGATATGGAAAACCATATCATATCTAAAACCTCTGCTACTGCCACGTATACAGCAGTTACTTGAGTTATGTAAGTAACCGGTAATTATATTTTTTTATATGTTAACCATATCATATCTAAACCTCTTCTGTTACCCATTCTTATATCCTTCGAGTTCTCTCTTCTGGTCAACTTCTTCGAGCTCCCTCTTCTGGTCGAACTAATTTGCTCTGAAAAAAAATTTATAGTACGTTTTCTGACCTAAAGATCAGTGGCTAATTCATTCTTAAGAAGTTTTGCCCTTTGATATCAGGTTCAAACATTTTTAGCTGAATAAATGGGCACTTAAATTTTTCAGTATTTGATCATGACAAGTTTCATCTTGAAGGGTATAGGTACTAATGAATTTTTGTTCTGTAAACTTATTGCACATTAACAAAGTATGAATTGAAGTTTGGCAACTGCATGAAATTGACATTAAACGAGCAATGGAATTCATTTTCAAGCTGCCAAAAAGCAACCCTAAGAATCAAGAATCAACCTACAAATATACATGTATTCCAAGTTTCTTTTTCATTAATTCCACCAATACCTCGTTGTGTAGATCCCTGCTGCAAGTTCTGTCACTCCAGCACTTATTCTGGTCTGTCAATATGGCCCGCAAGCCACCTACAAGAGAACAAGGCTCGTCATTCCCACTCCAACACAAATGTAGAGAAGAGGGATCTAATAACAGTGTCTAGCAAATGAGATAACACCTAGAAATCTGTTTGCCGTTGCCGGTTGGTGTCGTCCACGGAGAACATAAAGAAAATCAAATATGATATCGAATACAAAGAGAGAGAAGGAGAGAAAGACAGAGAAAGAGGAGAGAGAGATTTACCGGTGGTTAGATGTCGCCGCTGGTTCCATCCTCGCCGGTGATGTGAAGTTTGAGTAAGAGAGAGAAAGAGATGGTTGTGGGAGAGATTCATCCGAGGAGGAAGAACGAACGGAAAGACGTTAACATCTTTATTATTTGAAATGAATTTCTTTTTTTGAAATGTGATTTTAATTGTTGTTGAAACCGGTTGCCTGCGATACCCTGTATTCATCGAAACAGAAAGTCGAAGGTGATTATACTTTTTCCATATCATAGATTTTTCCATATTTACAAAATTTAAATTAAAATGACAAATTTTCAACCATATATTAATATATTATGATAATCTACATATTAAATTAATCAATTTAATCAATTAAAAAATATAAGTTTTAAACTATATATTATCATGTTTATTTTTTTTCTTGAAGGATGAGATTAAAGAAAAAACAAGTTCCATGGGTGGACCTTGGAACCAACCCCAAAACCGCTAAGGCCAGAACCGACCTTCATAGGGTAGGTTCAGGTTCCAAAAACCTGGAACTGATCCCTACATGGTAAGTTCCAAACTTCCAAGTTCTTCCATGAAACCAAACTGAACCGACCCATGCTCACCCCTATTCACATATAGAGTAATTTGATAAAAATAACCTTGCAAACATTTTAGTTAATAAAAATACTGGGTGGTTGATTTGGTAATGCTCCAATTCCAATTGTATCAATGAAAAATGTAATTTTAGATTATTAGTGTAATGGCATGTGCCACTAAAGATAAAAGGGTAAAAAACAAAAAAAAAAGATGAAAAGATAATTATATTTTGATTTTTTTATTGTATTTCTTCAAATGTCTTAACTCATTGATCTGATTTAAAGATCATAATATAATATTTAGCCATCCAAATGATGTGGAAATTTGAAGGCACGCTTAGATGGTCTTAAAACATTTTCTTCTTATTGTATGGAAAAAAAAAACATTTTTCTTCTTAAGAAACTGGATGTGCCCATTCACCTCCAATCTTTGTTTTTATTTTCCTTAATCGTCTTAGGAGTTGATTTAAAATTTTATTTTTCGATGACTGTACATATGTATTTTACTAAGCATCATATTGAATTGAAATTCATGTAACACCCCATAGATCAATATCATTACAAGTTTGTATTGTAAATAACTTTTCCTTGTTTTCCCAATAAACAATGTAGGACATAACTTATCTTGCTTACTAAATAAAAAAGGCATCTTCACTTTCATCAGCTTTGGATCCTTGAAAGTGTTTTAGGCTGTATTTGGCATTCTTTATTTTAAGGATTTATTTCTTTTTTGCAATTAAAATGTCTTCTATGAACATTAAGTTTTTAACTGCAAAAATGAGATAACTCCTTAAAATAAGGAATGCCAAATGCAGCCCTAGAGGCTTTTTTTTATTTTTTTTGTAATAAAACAATATTGAACCATCAGCCCTAGAGCCTGACTCCCAACACCCTTAAAAAATTGAAAATTTTGAGTTATAACTTCAACCTAATCCATACTTTCAAAACAATTTTCTTCATGATACCTAATGATGCTCAATTGTGGTTGATCAAAATATTTTCAATGATGTATATATAGCGTATGTTGATGCTTTAATATAATTCTACTATTGTTCTTGACCTAAAAAACATAACAATTCTAACTTTGTGGTGAGTGTTCAAAAAGTTATTCTATCAACTTTTTTGTATTATATGTTGCTATGTTGACTATTTGGAGAGTATTTAGTAACAGCTGAAGATCCTCACCTGAAAAGCTTATTAATTTGTCTTTTAATGAATAAGTTCTTAAGAAGATTGTGGGCTTCTTAATGGCTGAAACTGAAATTGGGTAGATTTATCTTTTAATCAACTTTAAAACAAAGCAATAAGTCTTTTAGTTCAACAGCCGTTATTAAACAGCCCTTCAATTAATTTACTCAATATAATAATATTAAGGGACATTTGGGTAATTTTGGTAAATTCCATGTCCATAAAAGTCTTGCAATTTAAGTTAGTTGCACTCATCAAGACAAAGGACAAAAGAAAAAGATAAAAGGTTAGTTGGATTTAGTGGGTTGATAATAAATACTATTCATGTAGCCAAACGTGGAGACCAACTTGGTCATTCCTCTTTCTTTTGGAGGGTAAGGAACTGGTCACATGGGGTGGGATTAAATAAATTTATTTATGGGGATGAAATAAATTCAAACAATATAATTCATTGCTTGAAGGATTGAAAAGTGATATAAAGTATAGAAAAAGTGACAAAAGCACTTATATCATAATTAGACTGTTCACGAGCCAAGATTCGAGCCTGACTTTACATTATATTGGACTCGGGTTTCGAGTAGGGCCCATTTAAAATTTAGTAAAACTTAAATTCGAGCCCGGCCCATAAATAAATCTAATTATAATAGCACGGCCTTCAAACATTAGTATAATATTGTAATTTCATTTATATTAGTATAAAAAAATATATATAAAAATACAAATGAATAAAATGAAAATTCTGGTTTATTTTATTTATTTACAGTATAGATGAAGTAAAATAAAACATAAAGCAAGGTAAAATCTTAAGCAATTGAATTACCAAAAAAAATCTTAAGCACTTGCACCGCAAACAAATAGCGGGGTTCTGCACATGAGGGAGAAGAAATCAAATGGCCAGTTTCATTTCAATTTGAGTCCAAATGTAGGGCACGATTTTGTAGTCAATTCTTACTTCAAAGAAATATTGTTGTAGGACAATGACCTAATTGGTGGGATGGTCACTTGGTATCCTTCAGATATGGAGCAAGATTTTCCTGTGTAATTAAGGTTAATGGACCTCACCTGCACCCTGCTCTATATTCCCATTGCTCATAATGTGTAATATATAATATTAAAATAAAAAAGTAATCATGTTTATTGTATTACGTTTAATCACCGTTTATTTTTTTTAGTGTATACTATAAAAAGTAGATACTTGTCTTGGTTCCCATAGAGATAGTAAAAGTTAAATCACTTGGCTACTATTTGAAACGAATGTGGTTTTCTAGAAAAACAATGCCACATTAGCGTCATATCTGAAATCTTTTTTTTTTTTTTCAAACCATGCCTGTTGTTTGGGTTTACATTTTTCACCATGCTTTGGAAATTGGAAAATGTGTGGTATGAGAAAACGTATTTTTTGATGTTTTCTCATTTTTTTGACCGGTGCTAGCCATATTATGCTGATGTGGCATTGAAAAACGCCTATGCGGCGGCAACCAACAACGATTACAAACAAAAAAAGGGAAATATGGTTTTTTAAGAAAACAACATACCAATATAATACCATTTTCTCAAAAAAACACCTTTCAAGAAATGACATTCATTCCAAACATGGCCTTAATTTGCATTACAGTATCCTACATATAAGGTGTTTTTGGTGATGTTTGGCTTTCATGCCAATTCTTTCATATCGGTTTTTCAAAAATTGGTGATTTTTCAAAAATCAGTATATTTTATTGTTTGGTATCATTTTTGCCATGTAAGCTAACTTTTAAGAAATCGGCTTTGAGTCTATTTGGTATTTGATTCTAAAGGACCAATTATTTTTGCATTGAAGTTATTATTCAGTGCCACATTCATCTTCAAAAAATAGGAATTATTTAGAAATCACAGGAATCACCAAAAATGGTGATTTTTTTGAAAAAGGGCTGACTTATAAAAAAAATTGATCAATATCCCAAAAATCACCAAAACCAACCAACCAAACAGAAATTTCAGTACCAATTTCTCTAGCAATGATGTGGCTCCGACAAGGCAGCGATTTTTGAGAAATCAACATCGATACCAAACATTCCCTTTATTTTTTTTTATCGTGCATATAGAATTCGTATGTGCACACAACACATCCCAACCATGTATTGGGAACATCTCCCAATGACAAGTATGGAAGATGTTCCCAATGCATGCTGAGATGTGCATGTGGGGCGCCAATGTGAAGTCGTGCACATGCACATGGTACATGCTGTTACACTTACACCAGTTAATTTTTTTTAAAAAAAAGGTAAATTTTTAAAACCTCCCCTAAATTTTTTGGTTGTTGTTGGCACATCTCCTGAATTTTGGTAATTGCAATCACCACCCATAAATTTTTCACATAGTTCATGTATATCCCCTTTGTTAAAATCTTCTAAAAAGAGGTATGCAAATCTCCAAAGCTGCAACTTTAAATTCTCTATTTTTTATTGTTTATAAAATTTGTATTATTTTTTTCTATAAAAATCAGCCTCAATAGGACTCTGGATCTCCTGCCCACAATACACCACCCCCCGTGAATTGGGAACATCTCCCTTTGCATAATACGATGCAGAGGATGAGATGTTCTTCATGTGTGATTGCGATAAATGAGGGTAGGGTTCTCGTCGGCAGGAGATCCTAGCTCACTCAATAATAATTACATAGGTTATTTTAGACATTTTTGTGCCTCTTTTTAAAAAAATTCTAACAGATGAATCTCCCTACAACTATGTCAAAACACTTAAAGGAGATTATTACAATTACCAAACTCCATGAGAAATTTTCATCAAAAGCCAAAAAGCTTTCAACAATTTACCCTAAAAAAACTAAATATGAAAATGAACACAAAAGGGGTAAACAAAGAACTTTTCAGAAACTCTAAGCCTAAGTATTTATCATCCCGCTGAGTTGGACCATCCACCCCAAATATGAAGGGAGGTTTTTATAAAAGTCAAACTTCAAAATAAAGGTTAAAGCGCTTGTCAGAAATACAGAGAAGATTATTATTGTTCCCACTTCCCACTAACCCACTGCCCGTTGTAACTTGGAAGAGACAAAGGGAGAAAAGGCAAAGACATTGCAGCAGCCAGACTGTCCGTGGCCGTTAATTTGTACATCAAAAGAAAACAAATTATACTGAAATTTTTAGCCGTTAGCTGCTATCTGCTACTTACTTCTGCTAGCAGCAGCCCGGGACCCGAACAAACTGTTTAGTTTCAAAAGCTAACAGTAAACGACAAATTTATGAAGGGGATTTTTTTTTCGGAGTGAGTATGGTGCATACACTAGTAAGGGTGTCAACTGGACTGGATTTGGTCCAATCCGATCCAGTCTAATGTGAATCCATTATAAATGGATTAGGTTTAATTCAATCTAATGAATATTTTGGACCGGTCCAGTTCAATGTTTGAACCGTCCAATCTGTTTCAATTTGTTTTGATTTAGATTAGTTTTAACTTAAACCCAGTTCATTGACACCTATATTCTTATCTTATATCAATGGATCAGACATTGACTTATTCCAACCCAATTCGATATAAACCTATTATAGACGGATCAGGTCCAATCCAATCTAATAAACATTTTGGACCGGATTGGTCCAATCCAATATACCTTGCAGGTCCGTCCAAATTGATTTTGGACTGGACAGGGTCTAATCCAAAATGGTCCATTGACACCCTTAAATATATCTTGGGTCAAATATAGGTCCATTGACACCTATATTCTTACCAACATAATATAATATTTTGATAATTTTTAGTTTAATTTAGTCTAAGTTTGATTTGAATTCAATATAAATCTGGCAGACAAGATTTGATGTGAATCTAAGTATTAACGAATCAATTTTGCATCCAATCCATTTTTTTCCACCCCTACCGATTGCTCTTGACATGAAAGTAAATTTTGCCTGAAAAACATAAACTACATTTTGAGCACCCTCACCAATCAAGAATAAACACAATAGTATCTATTCTGTACACATATCATCTTTATGGGCCCTAATTGTTTGATGTCCTCTTCTAATATTTTCTAAAGCTAAGTTTGGAGGGTTATCCCTCTCCAAGGCTCCATTTATACAGGGGTGCATTCATCATTGTTCTTTTGAGCTGAATCCATCTCGACTCGAATGGGAGCTATGGAAGCCAATGAAAAAGCTTTCTTGTTCCTCGCCTTCCACAGCTCCCACATCAAGAAAGGTATAAATATGTTTGAGTCTCCCCATAAATGACAATATATAAATTAATACAGGAGATGTTCCAAAAAATGTATAACTGTAAGTAGTGCAATGTGGGTGTGAAGAGCAAATCTTGATTATAATTCATGATACCTGACATGAGAAAAAGAGTCTCCACCGACCACAGCTTTCTTTGCTTACCAACTAATCAATGCCCCACAAATTCAGGTAGGGTCACACTAAGGTGGCATTTGATAAATCTGAAATCTGAAAAGTTAAAAAAAAAAATATTAAAAGTGTCTGAAATCTGAAAAGAGTTATGATGCTTTTCTACTTTTTAGAGGCTCTTAATAGATAAGGTTATTTGTGTTGGATCAACACTTCAGCATCTGAAGTTCCCCTTATTTTACTATTTTACTCCGAGAACAAGTTATTTGATAATTTCGAGTTCAATTTGCACAATTTCATATCAAATAATTTATGAAATTCAAAAATAATATTGAAATAATGCGAATAAAAAATAATAAATTAATAATTAATAAATAACACAATTAAAATTATTAAAAATAATTGATGACTAATATTAAAGTAATTAATACTTAATAAAAATTAAAATTAACACAAAATGCCTTAATTTGATCCTGCAAGAAGATACAATACAAATTACAGAAACCTAGATGTTCATATACTGAGATTATGACTTATTAAAAGAAAAAATATTTTCTTTTCCTTAATTTTACAAGACTAGCGATGTAATGGTCTAAGTTGGTCCATAGCCACACTAATGGATGGGGACATGGGAAAAGAAGAGGATAAGTCGAGACGATTCAATAAACAAATCAAATATAAAAAGCATGGATGTTTTCTCAACAGTGAAGAGATTCAATAAACAGACAAAGCATCGTACAAAACAAAGCAGGAAGGGGAAAAAACAAGGCATGGATGTTTTCTCAACAGTTAAGAGATTCAATAAATAAATCAAATAATCTACAACTTGCATATGATACCTTCGAACAACTGTAAATAGGAAAGAAGAAGAAGAAGAAGAAGAAAAGAAGAAGGAGGAGGAGGAGGAGGAAGATACCTTCGAAGAAGAAGATACCTTTGCTAGGCATCTGGCACAACTATAACCCCTAAAAAAATGAAGATTTACGATGAGAAATCTGATGTTTGACAAAGAAGAAGAAGCAAATTAACATGAGAGAAAATAAGGTCTTGCGGCCATACCTGGAGCAACCTCCACGAGGGAGATTTCTTTCGCGTTTGAAACAAAAATGGGCTAGGTTTTTTGGTTTGGGGGTAATCAAGGGCATCAATGCGTCATTTCAAAAATGTTAAAGGGTAGTTTTGACTTTTTACTAGCTCTAAAACACGTTTGAGCGTGTTAAGAGCTGGGCTACGCGCTTTGAGCTTCAGATCTGAAAATGGAATTCAGATCATTTTTCAGATGCGTCATCAAACGAGTGTAGTGTATGAAAAACAAGTTTTTCAAACACCAAGACGTCTGAAAAGTGTTATCAAACACACCCTAAGTGCAAGAATCTCTGGCCAACACATCTATGACATTTCATATTGAATAATGTAAAGAGACTGGGCCGAATGGGCCCTAACAACCTCTTATGTGATATCCTTTATTTTATCTTTTATTTTATGTTGATGGGCCTCACTTAATGGGCCTGTTATTTATTCTTATTTTATTTTCTTTATGTAACTGCCAAGCTGGCCGCCCACTTAAGAGTATACTTGTCATCATCAATTTGCTTTAGAGATTAAAAAAAAATAGGGTTAGAGGAGAAGGAAGACTAATTCGACTTCTTCTTCTCTCACCTCTTCTCTTCGACATACACAGCTCTTGCACTATCATTCAGATCTGATTTGTATTGTTAATCACTAATTTTAAAACCTGATATTAGAGGACTGATTCTCATCTTGGTATCAGAGCGAGTTCAGTTTCTCTTTCTTCTTTTTTTTTCTTTTGTTCCTGTACACTCTAAAATCAAGAGAGTGTATGGAGAGATAGGTTCTCTGTAGTATAGAGAATCACTTGCCTGGTTGGTAGAAGGGTTTGGAGAGTTTAGTTCTGGCCAGATTTTGCCAAGAAGTGATGTTGTCTTGCTGCTGCCCGAAACCCTAGTCGACTAGAGATTTTCGAGTTATCAAGAAAGGTGAAGCTTGGGTGTGGCACTCTGTGCTTGGAAGGTGTCTTGTGACTGCTAAAGGAGGGCGATTCAGGTTTGGAAGAGTTTGGGTTACTCTGGTAGGTGCAGCTGTGTCTTCTTTGTCCCGCCCATCTGCTGGACGGAGCAAAACCCTAGTTTTTCAAGCACCCAAGTTCTAGTTTGACTTCAAGTAAGTTCACATAGTCAAATTTTTCTGCTCTTTGATTTCCGTTTGATTAATGGAGACATATGGAAGTGAGTTCAAGCAGGTGCTAGCTTCTGGACCTGCTCCATTAGATTCCGTTTTGACGGGTGTTGCCACAATTAAGCTAAATGGGACGAACTATCTTGCTTGGGCACAGTCTATAAAAATCTATGTTTGTAGTACAGAAAAACTCGGGTATCTCACAGACAGCAAGGTGAAACCCGAAGAGGCAGACCCAAAATTTGAAAAATGGATGCAAGAGAACTATACTGTTATAGGATGGTTAGTCAACTCTATGCAACCACATATAAGCCAGCACTATCTCTGGATATCTTCGGCTAAGGAGATATGGGACAGTGTAACTGAGACCTATTCACAGAAACTAAATGTAGCCAGAGCATACAAATTGAAAAGTGATGTGAAGAACCTGAGACATAGGGGAGAAGAGTATGGCAATCTACTACTCCATACTAAAGTCCCTATGGCAGGAAATTGATGTTATGGAAACAGTGGTATGGGAGAGCAAAAAGGATGCTGAAATGTATAGAAAGCTAGTGAGAGAAATAGGGTGTTTGAGTTTCTCACTGGACTCAACCCTGAGTTTGATATTATCAGACAGAACATTTTGGCCAGGGATGAGGTTACTCTTTCATAGGTATATGCTATGATAAGTAGTGAGGAGAGTAGGCGGTAGGTGTAGTTGCAGAGTCCATCTACAGAATATTTTGCACATGCGGGAATGAAACTGAAGGGCCCTACTGAGAAAAGAGAGCAATTGTGTGAATATTGCAAGAAACCACGACATACAAAGGCCACCTGCTGGAAGCTTCATCCTGAACTTCTTTCCGATAGGTTTAAGAACAATAATAACCCTAAGAAGACAGTCAGGTGGGAAAATCTAAGACTGCTAATGCTGCTACAGTGCCTGAGGGGGGAAAGAAGGAAAGTGAAGAAAAATCAACTATTGAGCAATTGGCTGCAATGAAGCTGGATTTTGAGAAGTACGGGAGGCTCCTAAATCACCTAGAAGCTACGGTTTCTTCAACTCACCCTTCCAACAGTACATCATCTTCATCGGCTTTTGCTCACTCAGGTACATATGCCTCAGCAAATCATGTTTCAGTTTCAAGTAATCATAACCTCCCTTGGATTATAGATTCCGGTGCATCAGACCATATGGCCAGCCTATCTAACCTTTTTTGTTCATATAATCTCCTCTCTAGGAAAGAGAAAATATCCCTGGCCGATGGGTCACTTGCCCCCATCTCAGGTAAAGGAGATATAAAGACCTCTGACACCCTGTTCTTATCTTTTGTTCTCCATGTTCCTAAGCTTAACACAAACCTTTTATCTGTTAGTAGCTTAACAAAGTCTATGAACTGCAGCATAACCTTCTTTCCCACTCATTGTGTTTTTCAGGACCTGCAGTCTCAGAGGATGATTGGGAGTGGCCATGAGGCGAACGGAATATACCTGCTGGACACACCAGATCAAGCATTGGGATCACCTCATGGAGTTGCTTTAGAGTCAGTTGTGTCAGAGTCTGTTAACAAAATTTTGTTATGTCATTTTCGGTTTGGTCATTTGTCTTTTTCTGCTTTAAGTCATCTATTCCCAGATATGTTTAAAGGAGTGTCTTTATCTAGTCTTCATTGTGAATCATGTGAGCTAGCAAAGCATTGTAGACATTCCTATTCAATCAGTAATAAAAGATCCCTTTCTCCTTTCCATATTGTTCACTCTGATGTGTGGGGGCCATATCACATGCCAACCATGGGGGGCTACAGGTATTTTATCCTTTTTATTGATGATTATTCTCGTTATACTTGGGTTTATCTCATGAAATCCTGGGATGAAGTACCAATCATTGTGAAAAATTTTCATGAACTCATCCTCACCCAGTTTAATACCCGTATCAAAATATTCCGCTCTGACAATGCTAAGGAGTATTTTGAGAAAACCCTCTCCACCTACCTTGAAATTTTGGGGTTATTCATCAAAGCTCTTATTCCTACACTCCACAACAAAACGGGGTGGCGGAAAGAAAGAACAGACATGTGGTTGAGGTTGCCAGATCCCTTTTATTTGCATCCCATGTTCCTGTAAGGTTTTGGGGAGATATTGTTCATACTGCTACGTACCTAATCAACCGTATGCCCTCCAGGGTCCTTGGATTTAAAACCCCCTTTAGTCTTCTCTTCCCAGATGATGATCTCTTTTCTCTCCCTCTCCGTATATTTGGGAGTACTTGTAATGGACATATTCATAGTCACCAAAGGCATAAATTTGAACCTAAAGCTCATAAGTGCGTGTTTCTGGGATATGCCTCTACACAAAAGGGTTATTGTTGTTTTGATCCAGTTCGTGGCACCCGCTTTGTATCTCGGGATGTCACCTTTGCAGAGTTGACTCCTTTCTTTAGTGTTCCTCCTGAGGGGGAGAAATCTGATGAACCCTTTGCTATGTCTCCAATTGTTCCTCTTCCCATCCCTTGTGAGTCTGATCATGGGGTGTCCACCTCTTCCACTGGACCCACCCCTGATCCTCCTCTTGCTTCTACTCCTACTCTCCAAAAGTGCTACCAAAGGCGGAGATTCAGACATATGCAGGTTGTTTCCACTCCTTTAGAAGAGCATCTGGCCACATCCACGGTTCCTAAGGAAACAGGTCAGCCTCCTATCGACCCACCTTCGACCGTCCTTGACCTTGACCTTCCTATTGCTCTTCGCAAGGGCAAGCGGAAGTGTACAGCCCATTGCATCTCCAAACATTTATCTTACAGCCTTCTCTCTCCTTCCTACTACTCCTTTCTTGCTTCTGTCTCTTCACATGTGATACCCAGGTCTGTACCGGAAGCATTGTCTCAACCTGAATGGAGGGATGCTATGATGACTGAACTTGAAGCATTACATAAGAACCATACCTGGGATGTTGTGGACTTGCCGAAAGGGAAGGAACCAGTGGGGTGTAAATGGGTGTTTACCATTAAATATCACTCTGATGGCTCAGTTGAGAGGTATAAGGCTAGGTTGGTTGCCAAGGGTTACACCCAAATGTATGGCATTGACTATCTTGAGACCTTTGCTCCTGTAGCTAAGATGACTTCAATTATTGTCTTGCTTTCTCTAGCAGTTACCTTTGACTGGCCCCTACACCAGTTTGATGTTAAAAATGCTTTCTTGAATGGAGATCTGCATGAAGAGGTTTATATGTCTCTACCTCCAGGAGTGTATGGGAAAGAAATGAAAGGCAAGGTGTGTAAACTACACAAATCCCTTTATGGTTTCAAACAATCTCCTCGAGCTTGGTTTGAGAGATTTCGGGCTGCTCTTGTCTCCATTGGCTACATTCAAACACAATCTGATCATATACTGTTCTTGAAGAGAAATGACTCTCTGGTGACCTTCTTGATTGTTTATGTTGATGATATTGTGGTCACGGGTAATGACATTGAAGAGGCCAGTTTGGGTTGTTCATAAGAATGCCCAACCCGACCAAACCGCCCAACCCGGACCGACCCAACCTGAGTCGTCCGGGTTTGCATCCGTACCGGTCGGTTTTGGGTTGGGCACATACATAAACCGAAATCTCGGGTCGGTTTCAGTTTTATTGCGTGAAAACCGAAACCGAACCGAACTAGTATTCTACTAGTTTGGTAGTTCCTACTTCCTAGTTTGAGTAGTTTCCTAATTCCTACTAGTCTTCTACTTTTAGACTTCTACTAGAACTAGAACTCTAGAAAGCCCATTAGGCAATTACAATTAGAATTCAATTAGGTGTCCTTTTTTAGTTTTTTACCTAGATTAGAAATTTAGAATTTAGAAGGTTTCTAATTTTTTATTTTATTGACCACTTTTTCCTTCTCTTAAAATCTTCTATTCTCTAACTTGGTTGGTCCGCCCCCCTCAAGTTCAACTGCTCAAGTCTCATTCTCAAAGACTCAAAATCTCAATTTCAGTCATTCAAAGGTTAGTATTTATTTATTTTTTTTTTAATTTAATGCATGTTACAAGTTGATATATTTTATTTGTGTTTTGTTTAAGTTTAAGCTTTGAAAAAAATCCAGTTAATGATGATATATTTGCACAAAAAACTTCAGTTTTGTATGAAAAACCTAATCTATTTAAAATTTTAAGTATATATTTCGGTTTTAATTTAAATATATTTTATATTTAAAACTATTAAATAAAGATATTTCAGTTTTACATAAAAACCGAAATATCTGAAAAAATTTATATCTAAAAAATATATATTCTGAAATATATGAGATATATATTTCCAGAAAATATATTTTCCAAATTTTCAATATATTTTTATTTGTATGTATGTTTTTGTTTATATATATATACATATTTCAGTTTTAAATATATTTCCAGAAAATATCTTAAAAAATAAAAACTTCAGTTTTCAGTTTTTATGAAAAACCTAATCTATTTAAATATATATTTCGGTTTTAATTTAAATATATTTTATATTCAAAACTATTAAATAAAGATATTTCAGTTTTACATAAAAACCGAAATATCTGAAAAAATTTATATCTAAAAAATATATATTCTGAAATATATGAGAGATATATTTCCAGAAAATATATATTCCAAATTTCCAATATATTTTATTTGTATGTATATTTTTGTTTATATATATATTTTAAATACATATTTCAGTTTTAAATATATTTCCAGAAAATATCTTAAAAATAAAAACTTTAGTTTTCAGTTTTTATGAAAAACCTAATCTATTTAAATATATATTTCGGTTTTAATTTAAATATATTTTATATTTAAAACTGTTAAATAAAGATATTTCGGTTTTGCATAAAAACCGAATTATCTGAAGAAATCTATATCTAAAAAGTACATATTCTGAAATATATCAGCTATATATTTTCAGAAAATATACTTTTAAATATTATAAATAATATGTGTATTTCTGAAATATATATATATATATATACTATGTATTTTTATATTATTATATTTCAGCTTTAATTGTTAAATATATTCCAGAAAATATATTCTGAAACTAAAATATAGAAATATTAAAAATTTAAAAGTTAAAACTGAAATATAGTAATATATATCTGAAATATAGTATATATATATATATATATATATAGTATTTAAATATAGTATATATATTTAATATATCTGATATATTTCGAAATATATATTTTTCATATATATATTTGAAATATAGTAATAGATTTTATAGTAATTTCATAATTTGCACAAAAACTATATATTTTTACTGAAATATATCAGATATATATATTTTCAAAAATATATTATATATTATGAAACATGTTTTTATTATTTTATATATTTCAGTTTTATTGATGTTAGATAAAAAAATAACATATATAGTTTTTTATTATAACCAATCAGTTGCTTTTTTCTTAATTTGTTAGTTGTTACATTAGGAATGTCACTTGAGAAACTCAATAATAATTATAAATTTATAATGATATTTTGTTTTCAGATGGATCCTAAAATAAATGAAAATGTGCATGGGATTGATGGAGTTGATTCAGTTGAAGATTCTGTAGCAATGGGCTCAAAGCAACAAGATTCTGAGGCTACAAATTCGGTAAAAAATCCTCATGCTCCTCGTAAAATTATTATGACACAACCCATTAAGCAAAACAAAAGGCAGGGTTCTAGATTAAAATCAGAAATTTGGGACCATTTCACTAAAATGGAGGATAATGATGAACCTTGGGCTGCATGTAATTATTGTGGTAAAGACTATGCATGTAACACAAAAAATCATGGCACTAGTAACATGTGGAGTCATTTGCAACAGCAGTGCATGAAATATCCCTATAGGGTTGATAAAAGGCAAAAGATATTATCTTTTGAGCCTAAAAATGAAGGAGGAGAAGATGGTTTCACTACTAGTAAGCTAAAAGCAGTGACTTTTAGTGTTGAGGAAGTTAGAAAGGAGCTTGCCAAAATGGTTATACTTAAGAAATTGTCTTTTAGGATTGTGGAGGGGGAAGGATTTAAGAAATAGTCTCAAGCTTTGCAACCTAAATTTACAATCCCACCCTGTATCACAGTTTCTAGAGATTACATGAAAATTTTTCTTGAGGAGAAGATGAAACTGCAAAAAGTGATAAAAATATCAACGTATATGTCTTACCACTGATACTTGGTCATCAATCCAAAATTTAAATTATATGTGCTTGACAACACATTGGATTGATAGTGAATGGAATTTGAACAAAAAAAATTTAAACTTTTGTCAAGTTCCTAATCACAAGGGAGAAACAATCGGCAAGACTATTGAGGATTGCTTGCTAGAATAGGGCATTGATGGAATTTTTACAATTACTGTTGATAATGCAAGTTCTAATGATGGTGCAATTAGATATTTAAAAAGAAGAACTAAGGATTGGAAAAGGCACCATCTTAGAACATGAATTCATGCATTTAAGATGTTCTGCTCATATTGTGAATTTGATAGTGAAAGAAGGATTGGAAGATTTACATGAGTTTATTCTCAAAATCTGAAATGCTGTAAGCTATGTGAAATCATCTCCATCTAGGTTTCAAACTTTCAAAATGTGTGTTGAGAAGGAAAAAATAGAAAATAAGAATCTTGTATGCCTTGATGTTGAGACTAGGTGGAATTCTACCTATTTGATGTTGGAGGTTGCTGAAAATTTTAAAAGAGCTTTTAACCAGCTAGGTGAGGATGACCCAATATATTTCTTATACTTTGAAGGCAATGATGATGATGAAAATGAGGAGAGTGGAGGCGGGAATAAGAGAGGAAAAGAGAGAGGGAATAAGCATGTCGGGCCTCTTAATTATGATGATTGGGACAATGTCAGATGTTTTGTGAAGTTTCTAAAGCTTTTCTATAATGTAACATTGTAGTTTTCAGGATCTCTTTATGTCACATCGAATGCATTTTTTCATGAACTTGTGGCATTGCAAACTAAGTTGGTTCGTTTATGTAGAAGTGGAGACAGTCTCTTGAGTTCTATGGCAGAGCGCATGAAATGGAAGTTTGATAAATATTGGGAGAACCTTGAAAATCTGAATTTCTTGTTATATGTTGCCAGTGTTTTAGATCCTTGTTACAAATTAAAATATGTAAAATTTTGTTTTGGTCAAATATATGATAGTTTGAGGGCTAGAGAAATGACTGAGAGAGTAGAGGAAACTCTTAATCGTTTATATTACCATTATCATGATCATAAATTCAATTCAAATTTTAATGCTGGACATGAAGCATCAAGTTCAAGTAAAGCTTCTAATGAGATGGATTTCGATGATAATGAAGATGATACATTGAAATTCTTAGCATCTCAATTTGCAAAACACTTAGAAAGTGAAGAAAGTGTAGAAAGTAAATCTGATGTTGCAAGGTATTTGTTAGAGAGTTGTGAAAAGCCAAGTGATTCATTTGACATTTTGATTTGGTGGAAAATGAATTGTCAAAAGTATCCTATACTTTCTCAAATAGCAAGAGATGTCTTAGCCATGCCAATTTCTACAGTTGCTTCTGAATCGGCATTCAGCACAAGTGGGCATTTACTTGATCCATTTAGGAGTTCACTATCTCCAAAAATGCTGAGGCTCTTATATGTGGCCAAGATTGGTTACGGTCCAAACCAATCCCAATTGATGTTCGAGAAACTATAGATGAAGTGGAAAAATATGAAGAAATTGCATTAGGTAATATTTTCTATCTTGTGAATAAACTTTATTTCATTATATTATTTATAACTTATATAATTTTTTGGGTTACATACTAATATTTGTTTCTTTGTTTTAGAATTGTTAGGAACAAGTGTAATTAAGTGGTGATGGTGTTTTCACTGTTTTGGTAAGACTTAATAATCATTACAAATGTAATTATTTTTTTTACAATTTACAATTTTATTTTCCAAGTAATGTGGCAATCTAAAACAAATTTTTCTTGTTTGTTTTTTGACAGTTGAGTCATTAGCATGGCCACATTTCTTCTTCAAACATGAAGTTCCAACTTGCAAGCAACTTTGGATTAGTGATTAATGAACAACTTTTGTGATTAACTTTTCATTTAAATTTTATCATAGGAGATAGCTGAAATGATGTTCAATTTATTATTGTTTTTATTTCTTACTTGACACTTGTTTTTACATAAAGAATTTATTGATTTTATTCCTTACCTGAATTAAATTTAGATTTATTTTGGACTCTTGAATATCAAATATTCAAATTATCAACTAAATCAGATTTTATTTGGCTTGGCTTTATACAGGAGCAAAACCGACCAAGCAGACCCAACCCGACTCAAACCGACCAGGTCGGTTTGGCCTGTCAGTTGGTCGGTTTCGGTTCCCATCTTAGCTAACCCGACTAGGTTGGTTCAGTTGGGAAAATCCCAAGAAACCGACCCACCCCGACCCGTGAACACCCTAAGGCCAGTAAACTAATAGCATTTCTCCATTCTGAATTTGAAATTAAAGATTTAGGAGATCTTCGATATTTATTGGGCATTGAAGTTGCTCGATTTAAGGATGGTATATTCATATCTTAACGCAAATATGTCCTTGATCTTCTTGCTGACACTGGTAAACTTGGAGTTGAACCCATCACCACTCCCATTGATCCTAATCATAAGCTTTCTGCCACAGATGGTGCATCGTTGTCTGATAAGGGAGTGTTTCAGAGACTACTTGGGAAGTTGTTATACCTTTGCATGACTCGGCCGGATATTTCCTATGCAGTAAGTGTTCTCAATCAGTTTATGCATTCTCCCAGAGATACTCATCTAGCTGCTGCAGAAAGGGTTCTATGTTACTTGAAAGGTACTCCAAGGAAAGGTATTCTATTTGCTAAGCATGGTCACATGAAGCTGGAAGCCTTTACTGATGCAAATTGGACATGATGTATTGATGACAGAAGATCCACCTCTGGTTATTGTGCTCTGGTTGCTGGGAATATTGTGTTTTGGAGGAGTGTGAAACAATCAATAGTTGCTAGATCCTCAGCTGAAGCAGAATACAGGGCAATGTCTCATGGTGTGTCAGAATTACTATGGCTACGATCCCTTCTAGAGGAATTGGGGGTGGACTACAAGCAACCAATGATGCTCTATTGTGACAACCAAGCTACTATCAACATTGCACATAATCCGGTCCAACATGACAGAACTAAGCACATTGAGGTTGATAGGCATTTCATAAGGGAAAGAGTCTCTTCAGGAGAAGTCTATTTACCATTTATCACATTAGAAGAACAATTGGCTGATATCTTGACCAAGGGGGTTCCCAATGGGAAATTGACACACTATGTAAACAAGTTGGGCATGATTGACATTTATGCTCAGCTTGAGGGGGAGTGTAAAGAGACTGGGCTGAGTGGGCCCTAACAGCCTCTTATGTGATATCCTTTATTTTATCTTTTATTTTATGTTGATGGGCCTCACTTAATGGGCATGTTATTTGTTCTTATTTTATTTTTTTTATGTAACTGCCAAGCTGGCCGCTCACTTAAGAGTATACTTGTCATCATCAATTTGCTTTAGAGATTAATAAAAAATAGGGTTAAAGGAGAAGGAAGACTAATTCGACTTCTTCTTCTCTCACCTCTTCTCTTCGACATACACAACTCTTGCAGTATCATTCAGATCTGATTTGTACTGTTAATCACTGTTTTTAAACCTGATATTAGAGGACTGATTCTCATCTAATAATAAGTCCTTAGAAATCATCAATTTTCGTTGGGCTATTTTTATGGCCAAGAATTAGATGTACTACAACAGGAAACCTCGTGTTAGAGACACTAGCACACTTTCCTTACTCTGTTTCATCATAAACATTTATGTTTCTGTGTTTTTAGGCGTCTATAGCATAGTGTACATATGTCTTTTTGTTTATTGAAATTTGTTGTTGTGGTTTTCATATGGCAGAATATTGAGAAAGCATTGGGATAATTAATCCTTGCTCCTTGGAGAATGCAGCTTATCAACAAGCATTTCTACTAAGCTGATATCGAGGTGGCAGCGTCGAAATTTCTTTGGTGATAATGTTGATAATGATCAGAGGGCACATAACAGCAAGAAACACAGTGAGAAAATTGATTTTGTGCCAAAGTTATTGCAAGTATTTTGATATTTCAAAATTGAAAGTATGGGCAAGCTTACCTAACCAACTAGCTTATCTTGTAGAAAATTAGCATAAAATGCTCCATATGTCAATTGAGGATAAGAGTGTGTGTGCGCCTGTGTCTTTGAACAGATTCTGGGTCAACTAAGGAAACTCCCTAGATGACCACCCAATTCTGTAATTTACAATCTTCTGGCCTATTATAAGATAGGGATCCCCTGGACTGACCCTATGTGCACTCCCACAGTCCACATCAGCCCTGAATCCCACCTTTTTTTTTTGCAGTTTTGCCTGATTAGTAATAAAACATCAATCTTATAATCTTTTAGTTTCAACCCATTAGAAGGCTTATTTTGAACATGTGTCAAGATCTTGTGTGCCAAAAATTGTTTCATGAATATATGGTTGGAAGAGATAGTTGGTCGTTGGTTTTTTCTTTAGTCTAATCGTGTTGGTCTGTCCTTAGTTTCTTCTTTAATTTACCAATCAGGTTTGGAAGAACATGGGAATTCCTTTTGGTTTCAAACTAATTTACTATTTGAAAGATTCCTGGTCATTTAGACTTCAGTAAACAATATACTTCTGCATCTTGTTTCAATGGTTTCATTTTATATTACAATTGTAATATCTGACTGTTTTTTATATTAATAATACTTGATATATAATATTTTATTTGTTACTTTTTCCTTCTGTTCTATCCTCCCAAATTTGTTCTTTATCACTAAAATTTGTCTTATTGATCACATAATAAACAAATAGAAATCCTTGTGCTTCCTAAGGAGTTTCATCTTGGTTTTCCTCAAAGGTTTGGTATTAGTAATTTGTCCCTTTGGGGAAGTAATGGAGGAATCAAAAAGTAGTTGGTGTGATGTAAATTAAATATATCCATGATTGAATATTCATTAAGCCCATCATATAAATTAAAGTATTTGGTGTGATGTAAACTACAAGGGCACTTTCCTTACTTTTAAGAATGAAATATCAAAAACCATATAACTGCTCACTTGTACTGTTGCAACAGCTTCAACAACACGTGCGGCTCCTAGTAGGTGATTAATCATTGATTTTGTGGAGTTCACTCTTGGCTCCAATAATCAAGGTATAACCAAGCATGCCATATGGTGATTGTGAAAACTCATTATATAATTGAAAGAAATGAAAACAGAAATAAAATGCATTCACGTTACCTCAGGATTCTAACCTAAGCAACGAATAAGCGGTTGGTACTGTTTGAGATCATCAGCCTGTGTTGATGTAGCATGTGCAATTACATAATTGACATCTCTTCTCTAGCTTCTCCAAGGAACCCAGTCTAATGAAATTATTCATAAAAACAACACTTGGTAAAGTGTATCTTAGCATGTTTTAGTTCTTCTAAAAGCAGGACACCAGCTCCCTCTCCCATAACAAATCCATCACCATCCTATCCATAAATCATTTCTCACATTAAAAATGCCAAAAACTATGGAAAAAATTTGATGGAATAAGTAGATAAGATTCTTCTTGGATATTAATTTATTCTTAAAATATTTTTTTATGTACCAAAAATTTCTTTATTTATTTTCTTTTTGGATAGGCCGGCCCAGTTATATCACATTCGTGAGTTTCAAACATAACTTAAAGTTTACTATAAGTTTTCACTTAAACCTTTAGTTGGGTCACTATGTCTCTGTGAAAGTGCTCTGCATGCAACAAAGCCCCCCAAGCCTGCAATGGCAACCACCATAAAGAAAATAATGATTCAAGGTAAACTCTTTTTAGATGCAACTGAAAATAGAATTTTATTAATAATAAGAACAATGCTCAATCTGTATGGTGATCCCCCTGCTCCAGGCTCACCCCAACAAAAATATTTCCAAGACACACCAGCCCTAGCTAATGAGTCATCCATACTATTTGTTGATCTAGGAACCCAAATGAATGAGCAGTTTAGGTTAGATCCCAAAGATCTAGCATGTCTAATCAGAAAAGTGCAGTATCCATGGCACATCATCCCCAATTTTCAACCAGTTAACGACAACTTAACATTCTCCCTCAACTTGTATTCCTATATAGATAGCAGTCAAATTTTAGCCCTTATAGAATTGCTAAAATTTCTCTCTTAAAGAATTTCTAACCCCAATGGTCCTGAAAAGCTCAGAACAATGTTTCCCCTCTCATCTCTAATTATTCCCTCAATAACTAACATCAGTTGCCCAAACTGTAACCATCAGAATTTTATTACCATGATTACTTTAAATGAACAAAATAAAAAGGCATTTCCAGCATAAGACCTCCAGTGAATAAAGTTTGCGAAATGAAATGGGCCGGCCACTTATAGCTTCACCTCTGATAATATGGTTTGTAGCATTAAGTATACAAAAGTTGCTTGATGCACAAGCAGTTGAGATTGAATAATTTGGACACATCAATCCCTACAGTAAGGTCGGATTCAAAATTTAGTGACCCCTTAATATTTCTATAGTATCAACTTCAAAATTTGTAAATAGAGGTTATTTAGTGGCAGCATGTTTGCAAATAATGGGCATTTTAACAACAATTGAAAAGAGAGGTTACTGAGTGATTCCAGTTATCGCACACTCAGGCCTTGACTGTACAACATTTCCTTTTAGTATAGATAGTAACCTTTTGTTTTCAACTCATAAAATGATGAAAAAAATTTAGGATAAGCTAATATTAAATAGTTTATTGGTTAGTGGTTAGTTACAATGAAATTGAGGTTACCCCAAAGAAAGCTGAGTGAGGCTACTCTCAGTCAGAGTTGATATAGTGCCAAAATCACCCAAATGGTGTTAAATTCGAGGCAACTGTAAATTTGATAATAGATTATGAGAAGAACAGTCCAACATTTATACTATTTTAAAGCAAAACTAAACCTATAGAATTCAGTGGGGTTACTTTCCTTGCTGACAGAACAGGTAGGTCCTCCACACTTGGTATTCTTGATTGATTTACAAGCCATAAAAAGAAGAAAAGTGCTTACTACTTAGAATTTTTCTGATTTGAGATTGTATTCAAATCATCCAATTCAATTTACTATCCTGTAGAAAAGCATCTTCTCTCTCTATCTCATTTCAGAAATATCCCCTTTCGTTGTTTCTAAACATTAATAACACTAAAAAAGAGCAAGGAAATAAAAACATCCAACTCTTAACCACTTAACGGTCCCATGAAAATGTTACTACCAAAAAAAAAATAAGGGGCAAAGCAAAGTTTTAACCCCACTGCCATGACAACCACACCAACGCCAATAGCAAGTATCTTGACTTAGTTTTTTGTATCTCCCAACATCAACCGGTTCTCTATTAGAGTTTGCAGAGCTGTTCTTGTCTTTTGAAACTGTTGCTATTGCCACTCTTGTCCCTGCAATTACCAAACAAATATGTGAGCCAATTATGCATATCAAGATTAAAACCAAAACAAAAAAACAAGGCCAATGTGAACCACTCCCCGACCACTAATAGATGTCTTCTGACCTTACCATTGCTGTTCTGCAATTTCTCTTTATGAGTCTTCCTCAGCTTTCCTAACCCTGTGCTACTGAATCCCTTCTATGCAGTTAATAACTTGGCATTGTTCTCCTTCTCTTCTGCAATGATAGTTAATAACTTGGCATTTTTCAGTCCACTACCCGACTCCAGCTTCTTGGTGGTGTTGTTATCTGTCAATGTTCTTCTTGTCATCCTTCAAAATCTTGATTGCCTTTCGAATTGGTGTTTGCTTCTTGTTCGATGACTTTCTCGATGTCATTTGAATCTGAAGTGGTAAATGATGCCTGGAATCTGATCCAGGTGCTCCAAGGCTTAAGCCTGGTAGAACATTGGCGAGAGTTTGATCAGTAGCAGAAATCTCAAGGGACGTTGGAGCCCCAACCAAACATGGGATGCATTCCTTGGTTGCTGAAATCTCATCAATAATAGCAGTAGACTCCTCAGCCACTGTATCCGAAGCTGGCCAATACTTCTCTTTCTCTGCCTTTGGACAGCATCAATAGGAATGTAATCTCAGATTGATCAGTAACAATATTCTCAACTTTCAATTGTATATCTTTAAGAACGTCATCTCTTATGGAACAACTGTCAGAACTTGACTCCAAAAATGGATCATAGTTATGCGGTTGTTCAGGAAATAGTTCCATGAAGTTTGAGTCCGACAGGATCACATTTTAGCAATTGATCAGGATGGAATCTTCAATTTTCAATTGCATGTTGATTCCAACCTTTGCCGATACTTGATGGGTGGCAGTTATCAGGTCCAAAGATCCAAGTTCCCTGAAAATTAAGCAACATACCTCTGTCTTGCAGCATACTCTGCATCAATACGCCCCAAAATTGCTTGTTTTCATAGAGAAAACACCATAAAGATTCTCTCATTCACTTGTTGAGTACCTAGAAGTCCAGTACTTCTCGATCTCTACCGCTGTTCTTCCTGGTATTCTCCCAGCGATTAGAGACCACCTGATCAAATGATATTGAAATCTTAGATTAAAAAAAGGCTTTGGAAGAGCGAAAACCCAGAAGATTAAAAGGACGAAGGAACTAATGAAATGGGGAAAAGGCATCAGACCGACCTGTCTCCAAGCAGATTGTAAATAAGCGTTTCCTCGTCCTCTGTAAATTCCAGCTTAGAGCCTTGGCTGGTCTCCTCTAATACAAACATAAAATATAACCTAGAAAAGAAAAAATCAAGTTAAAATAGAGTACACATTCAAGGAATACAAACAGGGTCTCATGTCACGAGTAGAGAAGAAAGAGGTAGTGAAGCCATTGTATGAAACAAACACCTCGAGAAAACCAAATCAACAAGTGTATAATAATAAAATTAAAAGCCAGGAACGCATAATAAAAGAAACCAAGCTGAAGAAGAAACGCTTAATGAGTACAGTACTAAATGACAACAAACATTCTATAGACATCTAGTGTGGTCAATGCAGGAAACAGCCAGGGAAATAAAACCCGGTTGTCATAGCAAATGACCAATGAAAAAGAGTGGATGGTTTAGAACGAGATGAAGGAAAGAAATGAGTAAATTTGAAATAGGTACCCCGAGAATCCACAGAGGTATCGTCAGAGGAGCGATCCAAATCGGCCAAGCTCCCTGAAAATTAAGCAACATGCCGATACGTTCGAAAGAATAGAAATTAAGCAACATACTTCTGTCTTCCTAGACATCTTTTACGCCACTGAAGCAGCATACATCTGTCTTCCTGGACTTCATCTTTTACGTTACTAATCGATTTGGGCGGTTCATTGAGCAAGACAGTTTAAAAAACAACAGATGATTCTTCTTTTCTTTCTTCTCCAAACCTTCAGTCTCTTCGTCTCTTCCTCAGATAGACAACTCGGCAATCTTAATGTTGCAGGGTACTCAGATGTAAAGAAAACGAATTATGTTGCAGGGTACTCAGATGTTCCAGGGAACAATTTGTGGGAGATGAAACGTTCACTTTGCGGGAGACAAACCGTTGGTGGATAGTTTCAATCAGGGTGGGAATTCAATTGCATGAAATAGTTTGTGGGAGATAAAATTGCTGGATCGTGGGAGATACAACCGTTTCTTTTCCTATTTCTACTGTAGTGAGAGTAAATGAAAATGTGAGAATGACATATTTGCCATTTTTTAAAATGAAAAAATCGATGTGGTGTTTGCACATCGATGCAAGTTTTGTATAAAAAGAATTTGTTCCAGCAAGCAGAGATGCAGACTCGATACCACCTGACTTTGGAAAGGGGTTATTTGTGTGGTGTTGCACTACTTAACGGCCCCTATAGGGGTTTCGGGTGTATCATAATTTCATTAAAAAAAAAAAAAAAAAGATTTGATCTGAAGAATGAGCATATGACTATTTCAGAATTTCAGATGGTCCCTTTTCTGGCACTGGCAAAGGGCAATAGATTTGGATGGACCATTGTTTTATGAGGTGTTTCTCTTTTAATGTAACAGATTTTGTTTTTTGATTTCTAATGTAACAGATTCATTTGCTCTCGTCCAGCATCTTTGCATGTTTAATTACCTTGCACAAAAACGACATCAATCAGGTAATTACTTCATCCTGATTTCTCGGGAAAAACAAATTTGCCCTTCGAATCAATAATGTTCCGGTTTCTTGCCTTTCCCAGGCATTGGCACATTAAATACTGAATTCTTTGTATTGGTGTAATAAATGGTCCTCAGTCCTTATAAATGTGTTATAATTTCGACCTCAGTGAATATCAAAATGAATGCTATTTTATAAACTCTTCCTATCACTTGTCTGTTGTCTCTTCAGATTCTAAAGGTCTAATATTTCACCTCTGATAGTCGATGGTTACAATTTAATGTACAAATGTTCATTAAGAGTAATGCTATAGCTTCATGGCCTTTAATGTTTTGTTTTCATTAATAGAGGAAATTTCCAGGCCAACAATAATATTAGGCATATGCTAACTTTTTAATCAAACTGTTGACAACATTGCATTCATTGAAAATCAAGTGATATTGCACTTCAAGGAAGGTAAAATTAAAAGCCTACTATTCTTTTTAGCCACATGTTAAAGCCACACTAAACACTTGTGACTTGCTGCAAAAAGGTCAAGTTAGTGTCTTAAACCTAATATTTGTATCTTTGTCATGGCTGTTATAAGACGGAAATCCACTTATTAATCTCCAGTTTATTTGCATTTTGTACTTGGAATTAGTTTTCCTCTATTTGATTGCAAGTGGACACCTCCTCTCTTATGTTGTGGGCCTCCTTAATGCAAGTTACTTCAAACAATCAAAGAAAAGGAGCAGAACCATGTGCAGAGCCACGAGCTACAATAGTTCGGGCAACATTGGCTAAGAACCTTGGATTTGTTCTGGGAGTTTACCTTTAATAATATTATAAGGAGCTGGGATGCTGCAGTGGCTTTCTCAACTTCAAGGGTTACTATTCAGGAAGTCTAGTCCCCATCATCTTGTCAATGATTTAAATTAAACTTTGACAAAAACTCCTTTGGTAATTCAGGTCCTTCAAGCATAGGTGGAGTTACAAGGGCTGGTGAAGGGAAAGTTGGGGCATTATATCCAGGGACTATAGGAGAGGATGATTATCAGACTTTCAGCAAATTGAAGTGGAAGGGGACTCAAATGGGTAATAAAGTGGATATAAACAGATGGTTTGGGGATTTGGACACTCAGACAGGTCATGAGGAACAACCAAATGGCTTAGCTGATACACTAACCAAACAAGGGACAACTAGGGGTGGATTCCTTTGGACTGAATTGTAATCTTGTATTCCCTTGAGGGGTCAGTTTTCTCATTCCTAGGGATAGTGCCTGTATACTTTTTATCTTCCTTGATGAAAAATTACCATTTTCCTATAAAAAGAATCTAACATGGTAACCACTCACCAGTTTAGACTTTAGAGAGGTCAATTGTATGGCGAATGTTTAAGCTTAATGGCCCTATAAATGATGTAAATAGCATATGGATCAACGCCATCCCATTTGCAGTTCAGGTAGAGGTAGCCCATATTGAATGATTATGACAGGACCGTATGCCTGAATTCTAGTAATAAACTAATAACTACAATATTTTCTCCAGTTTGGCTAAAAAAAATGTCAAAACCACATTACTTACATGAAACTGCAAACGGAACTTTGTATTGAAATTACACCATGGGATTATAAGTATGAATGTTTGATGACTTTTCCCCTCTACAAAGCATATAGACATATAGACCACAGTTTGTCTTCCCGGAATGGAACAATGGGCATTCCCGATTCCCTGTACAAAAATTGCTGCTGCGGTCTTTAGATGCAGCAGCAGCAAATACATACAATGATATAATTGACCCAACACCAATCCAAAGCCAAAATAATTTTTTCCAGTTATTTACCCTCACCATACAAAAAAGCAACAGCTTATTTTCATTTATATTCACATTTGAGAAGCTGAAACGCTACTTAATGATGTTGAATTTACTGAAATCTCCTGGGGCAAAGGAGCACTTTGCTGGTCTGGAGGGGAAGGGACGACAAGCTGCTGCAAGGACTTGAGAGCTGATGTGAGCTGTGCAAATGAGGGGCGCAAGTTTGGCTCACTGGAAAAGAATAGAATCCTTAGCACCAAATTCAAGATAGAAAATTCATTCTTTTAAATGCAGAAAGTTAGATTCTGTGCTAAGCAGCCTTTTTTTTGTAAGCTCGTGTATAGTTGTGCATTTTTTTTGTGTGTGCGAGTGTGCGTGTAGAGTGAGAGGGATTTTCAATCTTACGTCTGCCAACATTCCCAAATTATTCTAGCAACCAAGGGATCAACTTCTTTTGGGATGTCAAGCCGGCGGTTCTGGAACCCAACTGCACCCACCACCTGCATTGGATTCATCCCACTCCAAGGCATTCTCAATGTTGCAAGCTCCCACAAAATGACTCCAAAGCTATAGACATCACACCTGCACAGGTAAACATAAAGGACACCATAATGAATAAGCAGTTTGGGCTGCCAATTGAAAGATTGATTGTATTTTTGTGCTCTGCTGATTTTGTATTTTGTACATGTATTTTTGTGCTCTAGTGACTCCCCCCCTCCCCCCTTTCCCCTTCACACACAAGGTATCCTGCCACCTCAGAACTCTATCTTGACCGGGTCAAGTGCAATTGGTATGTGGTATGGTTGAGAAGTATGAAACAGAGGTAACAAGCAGGCAAAGCTAAGCAAAGAAAGATAAAAAGAAAAAGAGAAACAACTAGCAGTCAAAGAAATATATTACACCAGAGTTGTGTTACACTACAGAAAAAAAAAAAAAAGAAAAACAGAAGAGTTTCAGTAAATTAACTCACTTCTCATTGGATGGTTCATTGCGGAGTACTTCTGGTGCCATCCATTCTGGCTAAAGTATTAAAAAAAACACTTATCAGAAGGAGAAATGCCAAGATGACTGGGAAATATCTTGTCACTCATAAGTGAGCACATCTGTGTAATGAAAATGATAGCCATCTCTGCAAATTGGTTTATGATTCTTGAAGATATAGCAGTGAATTTGGATGACAAAAATATCTTATATTTTAACACTATTATACACAAAGAGTTATAGAAGGATATCTTTGTTCTCACCGTTCCAGCAGTGGATTTGGATGACAAAAATGTATTATGCTTCAAGCGTGACAGCCCAAAATCACTTACCTGCATTGTTTGCAACTTCGGGTCAGATAAAGCAGAAAAGAGGCAATAACAGAGACCCACAGAATTTAGTGATAAAAGCCAGGGGTTTACTAGGCTACCTAGGCACTGCCTGCAAGGTTGCAACCACAGTTTAGTTTCATTTACTAAGATTTCTAAAAAGGGATAAAAAGGATGATGCACTATTATGACAAATGAACGATATAAGGAAAATTTTGAATACTACGAAAAATCCCTTATTATCTTTTATTAATGCATTTGAAAATGAGGAAAATGGAGACAACATGAGATGAAATGAAGCCTCTGGGGGTGATTACTATGGAGTTCCTAACCCCCATCTCTTCTCCTTTTTCAAGTAGTAGTTTTTCTTGCTAATAATAGTTTTGAAAAAAAATATATATCAAAGAAAGTTCAACAAGAAAAATACTCAACAGGAGGACAGGACCCTGGTGCATCCAATATTGGTTCCATTCATTTATCCTCAGGACTATGCAAATTTTCTAGACTACCTTGCCCCCCCCCAACTTATGTTAAAACTGTCATTTATATAACTAGTAAATGGAGGCTGGGTTAGAAATGTAGTAAATTGGGTCCTTGGTCCCCCCCCCCCAAAAAAAAAACTTGAACAGAACTGTTAAGGGTCACTCTAATACTCCAACTCTCAAAATTAATATATATATATATATATATATATATATATATTTCCCACCCCATTTCTCTTGAAACCCTACCTCTTCTACTTCCTATTTCATTTTCTTGTTTAACTTGGCTTCCCCGTAAACTAAATTACTCATTATTATCGAACTGTTTTGTAAGAACAATAGTAAGAGATTTAGAATGGGATTATAGCCAACAGAAAAGTAATAAAAAAAGAAGGGACTAGAAGAGGGAGAGGTATAAAGGTGATTACAGACCATATATAACATTGAAAAATTCTTGACACCTCTTACACATGTCTCATTAAATGTGCCAGGATTCTTTTATTTCTTTTGAAGGGCTACACAACGGGGGGGTAGCCCATCCCCCAACCCAGGTGCAGGCAGGATTCGATCCCAAGTCTCCGCTACAACCAGCAGGAGACCTTACCAACCAGCTGGTTGGCACCTTACTGCCAGGCTTTTATTTTCACCTAAATGTAGATTCTAGGTTATCATTAAAATTTTTTGACAAGCATATGTATCTATTATCAAAACTGCAACTTTTTTTTTTAAGTTTCTCATACCAGATTGCCTAGTCAGTTCCAGGAGTCACCTAATCACCTTGCACAGATTATGATAACATACAATGTTTTATTTTCCCAATGAGATACATATGTGCAGACAGATAGGCATAAACACTGCATAAATGCATATGTAGATATGTATGCACATAAAACCATCTTTTCTTATTTATCCATAAAATAAACCCATATTTTTCTTATCAATTATGCATGCATATGTCAAAGTATAACCTGCATCATCATCATCCAAGCATTATCCCAACTATAGTACACAGTGTTTTAAGACTCAGGCCAGACACAAAACTGGAAAATTCTTGCCAGGTCACGGGTCAAACAGTTCGACCATGAGTTGCAAAACAAATATAGATAATAAATTGTGCAATTCATAACTCAAATATTAGTGGCGGCTAGATGGTTAAGGTGCTACCTTTGAAATGAATGACAAGGGTTCAACTCTTGTTTCTTGGTATATAATTTTGACATGATACAGTAAGTACTTTTTTAATCAAGAAGAAAAAATTGTTTATGATGAAAAATATAGCCAGAACACAATACAAAGCCAAACTAACAAAGCAGAAGCACTTCATTAATAATTGCGTTGGATCCTAAAGAATCCAGTAGATTCGCATTAAATGCATCACCATCCTATTCCTCGGAAGATGATGCACAAAGGCCAGCCCACAACATAGTTGACCAGGGATGCATACGAAAAGTGGTTGTCTAGTCAAAAAATAAGAGAATAAGTCAAGAAACAACCTATTTGAACTATGAAATGCATGTATCACATAAAGGATTTGAATTTCCATATGCAATTTTTCTAAAATAGCAACTTTTGCACTTTTTAAAACTAAATTACTAATGTAGTTACAAATAATTCATGCATAAGGACAAAATATGCATGATACGGTTTGCAGAACCATAAAATAAGAATTAATGCACAATAGATAGTAAATTAACAAATGAAATCTTCTTTCTTGTTGCTGATCAAAAAAGAAACAATAAGAATTAATATATAATAGATAAGGTCTAAATTACAGAAAAATTGATGAATGTACCATAAGCCAAAATATCTTTAGAAGGTGAAAAACAAAAATGAAAAAGCACTTTGCATTATATCTAGGGAAATAGATTTATTAGAACATTATATGTTCACAATTTTAACAACCTAGACAGCGTTTTAGCAAATCCAAGTTGACCTCACTGGACAAACTGAATAGAGTTCAACATTGGAATAACCACTGTTCCTTCCAAATTAAATGTGTTGCTACTCATCATATGGACCTTTGCATAAGCTAGTAAACACTAAAAATAAAAGAATACACAGAATACTACAAAAACTTCCTACCTTTACATTCCAATTCTTATCAACCAATAAATTTGGTGACTTCAGATCACGGTGGACAATTGTTGGTGTGCTAGTGTGCAAGCAATTCATACCCTTAGCCTGCACAACATTGAAAGTTCCTTAAGTTAGAAGAATTAAAGAACAAATTAATAGCAAATAAAGCCATAAACAATTAAAAATTACAAAGAAAAAAATTGGTCAAAGGTAGGGTATACATGTTTGATTATTTCATACCACATCAAGAGCCATTTTTATTCTGCGCTTCTCGTCAATTTGACAATTAGGACGATGAAGAATACGGTATAAGCTTCCCCTGGAAAATCAGAATAGTTTAAAAGAGAACACCTCACAAACTTCTGAAAAACTAAAGAAAATGTATAACAATATTGCCTAAAAGCCAACAATTATAACCCATGACCAAATAGGACATGCATTGAAGTAGTAACAAATAATTTTAAAAAAGAGTAAGGAAGAGTACAATCAGCCTAGTTCAAGCTACAGACAATCACAACAATGCTTTCTTTTTTTCTTCTGCAAGACAGTGGTCCAAATTTGAAGGTAAGTAACCAGAGGGAAAAAGGAAGCATCAAAACATACCTAGGAAGAAACTCGGTGACAATAGAGAGATTAGGTGGGCGAGTCACAGCACCCATGAAAAGAACAACATTTGGATGGCGTAACCTGCGCATGATTCGTACCTGACATTTAAAAGCAAAACACCAGATTGCTTGGTTAATAATTGTTGATCAAGGAAAGAGCTCCAGCAATAGGTTCCATTTTGATCACCAAAAGAATGCAGACATGAAAGGATAACTTGACACTTACTTCACTTCTGAATTCATCCAAAGCATCGCCTGAGAAATCCTGGTCTAAAAACTTCTTCACAGCTACCTCCTGTGGTTAAACAATAGATAATCAGAACCATATAGTATATTACTTTGATTGGTTTAGAACAGTTTTAAAGAGTTAATCACTAAAATATCTCCCAGAGTTATTAGACAAACAGAAACATTCACTATTGAACTTGGAAAATGAGAAGTAAACCATAGAAAAAATGAACTGCTTCATTTCATAATACTCTATATTGTTCTAAACATTTCCATGTCGTATAATTTGAAAATTCTTCATTTATTGGTATAATTCAAGTGAACCATAATAGAAGATCCCTAGAGATCACTAGAAAATCTCTTGAATTATTGCCATGTCAAAGGAAGACATGCCATTAGCATCACCACAACCAATCCCATAGAAAGATTGGATTTCTGAATAAAAACAAAACATGTGGCAAATAGAAAACTTCTTGATTCCTTCTTCTCCTGATAAGTGAAGATTCTGTTGAAAAAGAAAAGAGGCAAAACCTCTATTTGCAAGACTGTATACAGAAAGCCAACCAAAGCAGCACCATACAAAAAAGAATAACCACAGACACTGGTGCCAACAAAGGGAAAATAAAGGGATTTACATCTGAGAAACCAGAGAAGAAGGAAATGGGGATATGTCAAGGAGTTAGCCTAAACTGGACGCAATTTAACGAGACTATACCCAACCCAAACCCACCCATCATATGAATTGACTGGGCCAACATGTTATGATTTATAAAGACAGGGCAAGGTGGGGCAAGACAAGAGATGAGACATGATAATATATATAAAAAGAAGTAATAGGAAAGAAAGTAAAAGTGCTTGAAATATATATGACAAAGTAAAACAAGGGCAAAGATATATCATAACCTAAACCCGTTATGACTTGACACTCCAACCGAAACCAGAGTCTAGTCCAATTAGGAGCGTACTAAACCTCTCTCAACAGGGGAGGGGTGAGGTGTCCCTGATCAACCTGTGCCATTGGCATCCCTAGATGGAAACACTAATGCAATAGTTCAAAGGAGGATATCCAATATTCTGTCAAAGAAAATCAAACAACTTCATTAATTGATCTACTTCTACAATTCCAAGACAAGGTCCACAGTTAATTGCCTGTCAGTGTCAAGGAAAGATGTCAATACATCAGGAGTATGCCCCTCTGCAACACAATTGAATAGAATAGAGACAGATTTATATCTCATATAGGGATAATCCCTTCTCATTTACAGGAATATGTCCCTCTGCAGCACATAAATCCCAACTTAGCCAATGTCTCCACTATATGTCAGTCTATGGAGAATAACCCAGTCCATCTTGGAAAATACATACTACTAAAACAGCAAAAACACTGCCCATGAAGGTATTTTAGTTATTTTGACCTTTTATTATATAGTTGTTTGTGTAGAAAAGCAGATCTTCTCTTCTCATGTCAAATTCTAATTTTATTGTTGTTTGTTTGGTTGTAAGAAAATGAGTTGCCTGTGATGTAAATCTCTAAAAAGATGACAAGATCATTTTTCATCGTCTCATCAGTAAATGAAACAACAGCAAAGTGACTGTGATCTCCTTGCTAAAGAGGATTTTTTTTTATCAATAACACAATTCATTAATTCATTAATTATCACAATAATTAATGAACTTAAACATACCCTGAGTTTGCAAATACTTTTTTTGGTAAAAGACTTAAACATACCCTGAGTTTTTAAAATGGACTTAAACATACCTTGTAACTCTTTTACCCTTTGTTTTCTTTCACATTTTCAAAAAAGAACCAAATGGAAGACACTATCTACACTGCCTCATCATGATCACACTTGGACCCCCCTTCTCTCTCTCTCATCCTGGCTCTCGCTTCTTCCTTTCAGTGTCTAAAGTCTAAACTCATCGCCTCATTCTTGGATTTTGTGACTGCAGGAAGATTTCATCTTATTATTTGAGCAGCAGATTTTGTCTTATTATTAGAAGAAACAAAACCATTTGTTCCTTTTTTATAAAAAAGAAAACAGGTCGTCATAGTACTAAGTAAGAGATAATTTGAGCATTCATGAAACCTATGTACCCTGAGAGTTGGGATAAGGTTTTTTGAGTTGCACTCAGAGATTATACTTTATTTTTTTCTGAGAAAAAGGAATAACGTTTCCAATCATGCTGCTTGACAAATAAGTGAATCGTGAGATAAAAAAAACGTGGTTAATTAGGAAAATGTCTCTTTTCTTTCTGATCAGCAACATAGGATTTTCTGGCATCCATATAATCCAAGAATGGAGGGTAAGGGAAAAATAGGATTTTAAAAATTTTAAATGAATTTGCATGTCACGTTTCACTGATAAAGGGTATCTTTAAGCCCAGTGGGGTCAGTCAACAAGGTATATTTAAGTCTATTTTAGAACCTTGGGGTATGTTTAAGTCAATTTATGAAAACTCAGGGTATGCTTAAGTCTTTTACCCTTTTTATTGGTAACTGAGATATTTCATTGTAAAGAGACTGAGCCGAATGGGCCCTAATATCTTTTCTTGTAGTATGTTTTTATTTATCTGTTAGCTAATGGGCCTATCTTAATGGGCCTGTTATTTCTTTTTGCTAGTTCTTCTTATGTTATGTTACTGCCTAGCTGGCTGCCACCCACTCAAGGGTATACTTATAATTATGTCAATATTGAAGTTTAGTAAAAGGATTAGAGAAGGGAGGGAAGAGATATTCGAACTCTTCTTCTTCTTCCTCCTCTTTTCTCCATCTTCTTTCTCTTGTACTGCTGTTCTCTTCTTTTCTTCCTTTTTTTCTCTCTAATTTTTCCAAGTTTACATCAGTTTTAGAGGACTGATTCACATCTTTCATTAATTTATCAAATATGATGCCAAGCATCTCCTCTTTCTAGGCTGGAATTGTCCACCTACTCTTCTAGATTTGCTCATGAAGTAACAACTAACAACTCAATTTAAATACTATGCACCACAATCATTTCCACAAGGTAATGGAGAAAAAAATGCTTGCTTACTGAGCAAGATTTCTTCAACCCTCTTAGAAGGTAGGATACTTTTTATATAGCAATGATTCACAGAAACCCTAAAGCAAGGATAGGTTATTTTTCCACTCCTAAGTACAATGCCAATAACACTTGTAGAGTAATTCTAGTTGAACCAATTCTTCTAAGTACAAAATGCAAGAAACCTCATCACCTCAAAGTCAAAGGTCCTGTCCTGCACCAGAATCTCTTTGGTACATGGTTGAGGGTTGCGGAAATTCTTTCAGGTTTTTGGTATGTTGTTGCAGAGAAGCTAGCATAAACAAGGGACCACTTTAGACAGTCCCTAGTAGGGGTAAAATCGAATCGAGCTTTAATCAAACAGTTCGAGCTCGCATTTGATTAGAATCGATTCAAGATTGATGCTAATCAAGTTCAAACCTCAGGGTAAGTTCTATTAGTTCTTCAAACTAGAATTCGACCAATAAAATATTCTAAAAACATTTATTATATATATAGATATTTTTACACTATGCAATTACACATATTATATAACATATATTAAACAATTTATATAACATATAATATTAGAATATACAGTGTCATTTTTATCAAAAATTAAAAAGCAAAACATGTTGCACTTGAAGGCAGGACTGACATCATACAGATTTTGTGTTTAAAGTTATCGTTATTTTCTAGTTCAAGTACACATATTACCAACTTGATGTTCAGTTCTAGTTCAATTCATGCAGGTTTTGTGTTAGAATAATTGATATTTTTATTGATATCTCCTTTATTTGAAATGTGAAAAAGCAGGGTTGATATGTCAAATTTAGGCTTGAATTCAAGCTTAATTTGCTTTTCAAATTTTTTAACTGAACTTGATCTTGTCGAATATTTAATCGAACCAAACTCAAACAGGAAATAGAATTCAAAACGAACTTGAACTGGGATTTGAATTATAGAGTATTTTAGTAGAACCAAGCCAAGACATGCTGAAGTTCGGCTTGCCTTAGTTCAATTGCACCCCTAGTCCCTTTTTCTTCATAAATAATTGCAACCCTAGTCCCTTGCCCCACCCCCACCTCCTCTTTCTGCAGATCAAATGTCATCTCTCTCAGCCTATCAGGCCTTGTCTTTATGATTGCAAAACAGGGATGCCTATGCTAAAAGTTCTTTCTCATATCTTTTCCATCACACGATCTTATTTAATACATAGATTATATGAAATTCCATCATAATCTTCAACGGAGCACATCTTTTTTTGTGTTCAACTAATGAAATCCTAGACAACGACTAGTTGATGCATCATATAGGGACTAGGGAGGCAAAGAAACTAGTCATTACCTCACTCCATTAATAATATTCACTAGACAGTCCTAGTTTTGATGCAACTTAGAGTAGCTGCTTCTTATGCCTTTGAAGGTAGATAGAACTCCTACAAATAAATAAACCATGACTTTTTGCCCCACATTTCTGCTTTGCATAGAATGTGATGCAGCTCCTAAATAGATGTTTGTAAAGAGAACCAATTTCAAACAAAAAAGAGAAGAAATTTAAGCAAAACTATTGTTTTACAAAAAAGGAAAAAAAATGTGGGCCTTTTATCTCCTATATTACCTAGTCTGTATTCCCTCATCAGAAAATCAAGAATAAGTTATTGGGTGGGGGTAGGGAAGGGGAAGAACATCAATAGGAACATCTAAAAAAAAATGTAATAGATTGTTCTTATTATCAGGGGAGGGACGGGGGAACTTACTGTGCCATTCCAATCAGCATGATACACTTCCCCGTATGAACCTATTCACAAGACAAGAACAATTAATCACACACCAAAAAAGTGCATGCACATGAACATATGCATTTACAAACATAGAGAAAGATGAATCCATGATTTCATCTCTGGCAGAAGAGAATACTATTTCTTCATAGAGAAAATTATGAAAGTAAAAAACTTAAAGGGATAGAAGATAAAGAGAAATTTTGCCATATGTTCATATCCAGACCCAAAACAGGTCATCCAACTTTTTTTTTCCTCATTCTTACCTAGTCCAATCCTTTCACCAATGACAAGATCTTCCCATGGAATTTCCCACTCTGCTACATCATCTAGCATTGGATCCAACCTACTTGGGTGGGCATCAAACAGTGAGCTTGAACTATCTTGATCCTTCAATTTTAGATTAGTGCTACCCAAAAATCGATCATGAATACACTTTCTAGGATCATGCTTGCCAATACCATCTTTTCTGTCTTCATCTGTCCCATTTACCTGAGTTTGCAAAGCCTCCCCATCTCTGTGATCATACTCTTTCTTATTATTTTTCTCTGGAGATTGAATTGATGTCAATGGCCTATCTGCTTGATTGCCACCTTCTTCAGAGGGTAGCCTATTGTATTTATTTGAGCTTAATGCCAACTGGGAATTATCATTGCTGGAAGAAGCCTCACCAATATTGCTTGTACTGGCAGAACAAGAAACTCCAGAGACCCCAGAAACATTCATTTTAGGGATATTAGGTCGGACCTTTTCCAAAGTAGCAGAGCTGGATGAAGCTAATGACGATGCACTATAATCTTTAGCTTCTTGATTTTTCCTTGGAAATAATCCTTCCACAAACTCATACTGCTTTGCCCTGGGTACCTCATTGCATGCAGAACGATTCTTCCACATCAACGGCAAAGGTGGTCTTCCAGGACCTGAGGCAAAGTTTTCTCTCCTTTTCTGGTAGTCATTAACTTTATTTTCTGCAGGTTTGTTCTGAGCAGAAATCTTGTGAGATCCAATTATTTGAAATGGATTAAGATCTGCAAACAGATTTCTTGAGTCTTCAATGGTATCTTGAGAATATGGCATTACATTAAGATGATCCTTCATATTATCACCAAGAACAAGGCCACCACGAGCTCCTTTGTTCTGGGAAGAAGTTACACCTGTAGAAGATGAAGCATAATGTGATTGTCTATCAGGAATCACACTCTTGGATGTTCCAGCAGAATTGTTCCCAATTTTGGTAGGCAGAACTCCACTACTTGCACCTGAGAAAGAAGGTATTGCCACTGTTTCTTGCAGACTTGGTTTACTACCTACTGTTATATTATTCTCAGCAACAGATTTCCTATTACCATCTTTATAGTCACCACGTGATGGCTCTGGTCTTGAGTACTCAACTCCCAATTCATTAACTGGACGAAAAGTTGGGGTTTCACTTGGTCTTGGAGTATATGAGTTAAAGGAAGCATCCTTCACACTCAGAATATCAGCTGGAATAAGTGTTCCAGGGGCTCCCATGAGGTCAACTAAAAACTCCCTGGATACAGAAGAATAAATATTAGATCCACTAATTTAAGGGCTAACAATAACTAAGAGAAACTTAAAAGTAATAAAAAATTACGAGGTTCCTTTTTCTTTTGTTAACTGAAAAGGGAAACAAGGCTAAATACTCCACAAGAATGAGCTCAATGATTTAAAAACAATAGCAGAAAAGGAAACAAGGCTAAATACTCCACAAGAATGAGCTCAAGCAAACAAGAACTAAAATGTATGTACAGGGCACAGTTCTTAGCAAATACATTGAACGAGGACAAGAATTTTCTCTTGCAAGGAATCTTGCCTCGTGAAGAAAATGATTCATTACCAAAGGAACCAGATTGATAACCATAGAGATTAATAGCACCACAATTGTATCCTTGAAGAGAAATATACTACACTATAATCTTTACTATACAATGCCAAAACTCGCCTCAGCCTCAAATAAAGATGACTATCAAAAACTTTAGTCCATTTATTTTCCTCTCTCCACATGCACATGCATTTTGTACATGCCACTGAACTAGTGAACAATAAATGGGTATTCAGTCACAATTCATTATCTTATGGCCTTTTGACGAAGGAAACCAAATACTGAATATCGATCATTATGAGTAGGACTTTTTTTTTTTTTGATCAGTAACAATAACAATGACGAATGTTATAAATTAAAAAGAGTGTACATAAAGGCATAGGGTGGTCAACCTCAACTAACCAACCATGCAGAATAATTATCGAGTACAACACCCCTCCTGTTCTATAACTCCCAACTCCCAAGTACATAGAATTCCATGTTACCCCTTGCTTAGCCAGCCCATTTGCTAGACCATTAGTAGTCCATATTAACACACAATAATAACAAAGATAATATTTCATGAAAATGTTCACTTTTATGTTATGCTGTAAAGCCTACATTTGAATGACCATATTAACGCACACAATAATCACTAGTAACATATAAATATATAATCCCTGTGAATGTAAAATAATACAATTTGTTATGGATCTGTAGTTTACCTTACACCGGAAAGCAACAAGTATCAAAGCACAAAATTACCATACATTTGGGTTCATCTTGGTTGAAATCAATAAATGGACTATATGTGCCAATAGTATGACCCATTACTAGGGAGATAGCATGTTCAAAATCTCTATTGTGGTAGCAAAGAGGTTGGAAAAAAATAACTAGGGTGATAGCATGTTCAAAATCCTGTTAGAAAACATGATCTGTTACAAGTTGAAGGAGCTAGAAAACTAGGGGCAGATTGAAAAGGACTTGGGTGGAAGTGAAAGAAATTATTTAAGCGCCATAATTTAACAACAGATATCGCACCAAACAGAACAGAATGGAAAAACAGGATTCAATGCAGCCAACCCCATTTAGTTAAGACCAGGCTTAGATGATGATGATTAAGAAAATAGCTTAGCAAATGCACTAGCTAAGCGAGAGGTAAATAGAAGGGAACTATTTGAGGGAGTGATGTAACTGATGTAAGTGACTGTAATTTCCATCCAAGTTTTCATTTTTCATATAAAAGTTAAGAAAATTTTTTATTTTGAGCACTTGGCAAAGAACTTTGGGCCAAAAATTTTTCCATTAATAAAGGATGGGGCCAGAAGTATAGGGATTCCTTTCAAGCCCTAAACTAAGTTGCCACACGGAAGATTCTTGGGTCATTTAGGGAAGTTCACTGAATGACCAACTAGCAAACCCGGTTGGGGAGAGGGAGAGGAGAGAGAGAGAGAGGAGTTTATGGAATCTAGTATTTCAATACAATTTCTCATCTATAAACCCAAGCTTACTTCACTAAATGACCCACTAGTCTAATGCACAACTAACCATCTTGTTTGGAAGTTCTGGACATGATGAATCCAGAGTAATTTCACAGAAGAGTCTTTTCCACCAGTAATTTCACTGAAAAAATTTTACCAATAAGACAAGACTAGCCTTTCTTTTTCCTTGCTTGAGATGCTTTATCAACTAAAACGGTCAAAAATAGTGGACATATTTAATGAGGTAAACCAACATACACACTATTCAATTCTTGTCATTCAATCTCTTGACTTGGCCCTGAAATTGTATCACCTATGGAAGAAAGGATCACTCAATTCCCATATGGCTCCATATAAAAACCAGTCAATTACAACTCTAAATCTGTAATTCAAGTCAACTTGACTACAATTTAAATGTAAAAAGAAATCATACTTATATACATCCAACAATAAGAACTTATAAAACTAAATGTTTTTGAAACAAAAGAATGACTGTTTCTCCAGGAACACTTTCCATCAGAAAAATAGAAAATAAATAAAGATGCAAACCAGACCAAGAATCCACAAGCTAAAAAGGATAAGAAAGGAAACTATAAGTTGTAACCTTTCATTCTCCAACTTTATAATGTTTACAGCATCATCATCAATGCCAGTGTAATGACTTCCTTTAACCAATCTACAGGGTATGCCAACATTGTCTGCTAATACCTGCAATTAGAGAAAAGGTACATGAGAGAACAAGTAGTCAAGTAGTCAAATTTTGCAAGCAGCAAGGACTTAATTAAAATGCTAACAAAACCTTATAAAAAATCTAATGAATAATACAATGTTCAACAGAAACTTGAGGAAATCTTCAGTGGAAGCTAAAGAAGCAAAAGAATACTCATATTAAATACTTGGAGGGAAATTTCCATACTCCATGATTTAATGGAATATCTAGGACAATTTCTTTGGTGTTTTTTATGAATGATGCTTACAAAAGCTTGCATCAGAGAAAGAAGGAAGTAGAATCACAAGGTCAATTTGGAAAACATACAACTACCCACCACTATTTTGAGAACCACCTTATTTCTATAAATTGAAGCCCAATTGCAGCTTTATTTGATGCTAAGTTATCTGCCCTTCTGAATATGCAAACATTATTTCAACCAATAGGCAGTGCTTTTAGAGGCTATGATGGGGGTATAAGTTTGGCCTTTCCAGGGTCAATTGGAGAAGGAAATTCTATATGAGTAAAATTACAAGCTGTACTTCAGGGGCTAAGTTTGGCTAGATCATCTAGCTTTCCATGTTTGATTGTAGGAGATTTCAAGACTTTAATTTGCTAGTTGAAAGAGGAATGGCTGGGGCTGTGGAACCTTAGAAATCAAATCAGAGAAGCAAGTACTCGGGTGACATATTAGAAGCAGAGTTCTCCCAGTGATTTAAAAGGTGCACCTGAGGCGCGCCTAGGCGCACAGGCAAGGCACATTTTAGAGTAGGTGCCTCGCCTAGGTCCTAGGCGCAGCACTTTCAAAAGGCACATGCCCGGTGCGCCTAGGTGTGTGCATGATGTGCGTTGCACCTTAGCCTAAGCATGCACCTTTTGAAAATTTTACGCTTTTTTTCTTTTTTGAACCTAGTGGCTGGGCTAGGGGCTCCACCCCCGAACCCCCTATTTGCTAATGTTTCTCATTCATTCATCTTAATAAAATATCTTCTTAAAAGGAAATTAAAATTATAAAACTATTATTTTTTTGTGTGAAAATTAAGAATTTAAGACCCTAACATGGACTTGGTTGGGCTTGCCTCAAGGAGCGTGGCACAAAGGCGGCTCATAGAATCAGGAATGTAATATGTTTTACATCACATTAGCTACTTTAAGTAATGCAATTGAGGAGAAAAAGAGATTGTGGGTTTTACATGCTTGAAAATGTTTTATATGTTTGATTTTATTTTTAAGATTTAATTCGAATATGTTTTACATGTTATGTTTATGTATTTTAATTTTAGATAGTAGGTTTTTTAAAACATTTATTTTAAAGTTTAAGTTTATGTTTTTTATTAATATTATGTTTAATATTTTTTTGAATTTTTTGGTATTTTTTTAGCTTTTTTTGTATTTTTGCGCCTTGCTTCAAAAAGGGGCACACCTCGCCGCCTCAGGCACAAATTGGCCCCTGCGCCTTGCGCTTTTAAAACACTAAGCTCTCCTCGATACCTCGGTTTCCTAATTCTTCACTAGCTCATGAGAGAGCTAGTATGCAGTTTCTGGTAAGGGATGAATAACCATTGGGGTAAAGGTTAAATCTGGCTGATCTATGTGTTTTTTTTCTTTATGCAGTGAGGGGAGCAGCATTGGCCGGCTCCAATCGAAACACCTGAATGTACTTCTCTGTAAATTTATATTGTATATTTCTAATGGTATCGATAAAATTTACCTTGATGATTAAAAAATAAGAAAACATTATTTAAATCTGAAAATAATGAAAAGATAAAAAAGAATATTTTAAGATATATGCATAACTTAAGATGCCCAGATATGGATATGGATAGGGACACAAGTATGGGAAATAAGGATGCAACTCTCCATTTCTTGGCATCCATGAAACAGATATATCCATTTAATACAACATTACCATGTATTTAGTTTTTTAAGATAAATATCATTTCTAAAATCTCAATGCTGCAGATGTCCCATTTACTGGTGTTATGGCAAAATCTCAGGCTGACAAGCATGAGAACATAGGTTCAAGCCTAAGAGCGGCCACTTTGTGAAAATAAAAATGCCAAAGGTTAGGTCTATCCAGTCCACCCCTCCCAAGACCCCAGGTAGCTAGGGTCAACATTAGGTAATGACCTTTTCAGTAACTGTTAAATATTATCAATGATAATAAAAATTGTACATAGGAATAAACAAGCACTTTGATAAGCTACAAGTACTATATGGTTATATAATTACACATAGAGCCATTCCCTTACTGCTATTCAAATCCCGATAATTATCTCTTCTAAAAAGTGATTAACTTACAAGTTACAAAATCTACAAACTTTCCAAATGTAAGTGATAATGTGCTTGTAAAATATAAAATTCACATGTTTTTAAAGCATGCATGCCATAAGGTTTACTCTAAAAATGTTCATGTGTATCAGTGTTGTATCTGATATTTTTTCGATCAGCAACTCAAAGAATTTTATTAAATCTTAAAAAGATAAAAGTACAACAAGAAGTTGTTAGGAATAGCACCCATAACAGCAAAGAATCCCACCGCCCAGCTAACATTGAGCAGTGTTGTATCCAGTGATTTAAAAGGCGCACCTAGGCGAGGCGCATTTTAGGGTAAGCGCCTCGCCCAGGTCCTAGACGCAGCCCATTCAAAAGGCATGCGCCTGGTGCGCCTAGGCGTGCACCTGGTGCACCTTGCGCCTTAGCCCAGGCGTGCGCCTTTTGAAAATTTGATGCTTTTTCTGAGTCTAGCGGCTGGGCCAGGGGCTCCGCCCCCGGACCCCCATGCCACGGAGTTTTCACACAAAAAAACAATATAGGGTCTTAAAAGCAATTAAAACTATAAAATCATTCTTTTTTGTGTGAAAACTCAGAATTTAAGACCCTAACATGGACTTGTTTGGGCTTGCCTCGAGGGGCGTGGCACAAAGGCGGCTCGTAGAATTAGGAATGTAATATGTCACATTAGCTACTTGATTTAATTGAGAAAAAGAGATTGTGGGTTTTATATGTTTGATTTCATTTTTAAATTCTCATTTGAATATGCTTTACATATTATGTTTATGTATTTTAATTTTAGATAATAGATTTTTTTAAAACATTTATTTTAAATTTTAAGTTTATATTTTTATTAATATTATGTTTTATAATTTTTTATTTTTTGGCATTTTCTTTAATTTTTTGACTTTTTTTATTTTTTAGGCTTTTTTTAAATTGTGCGCCTTGCCTCAAAAAGGCCCGCGCCTCGCCTTGCGCCTCAGGCACAAAATGGCCCTTGCACCTTTTGCTTTTAAAACACTGGTTGCATCTGATATGGGTGCAAAAAGCATGAAAAGGTTATCTTAATGGATACCTATCCCAAGCTGATACTTGTGGAAGTATCAAACTGATAGAGAAAGGTTTAATTCCCCTTTGCCATTTTCTGGGGAATGGATACCTATCACAAGCTGATAGAGAAATGGAAGAATGAATTAAGCCTTTTAAGCTGCTGGAAGAAGTGGATATAGCACTAACCCAAAGGGATGCTTGAAGGTTGAAAGAACGTTTAATCGGTCATTTACTGTCAAGTTTTTTTTAAGAAGGTATAGAAAATATATTTGCAGAATCAAAATAAAGATATATCGGCACATTGCACCAAGAGACTGTACAATGGTTATTCATCAAAAAAGGGACTTTATGATGGAAATATACATAAAAGATTCATAACTGTTTCTCCCCACTTTATATGAACTTACTTTCCTTTGCAAACTAGGAATTATATGGTTTTCCTATGAACAGATTACAAATCCCTAGCCATGAGTATAGTAATCCCTGAAGAAAGAGGTTTGGGAGTGGGTGACCACAAGGTTTGTTCATACTCAAGAGCTAAGCTCGTCAAATTGTCTAAGAGATTCAAAGGTTGAAATAGGCCCAGATATAATCCCGTATAAATCTCATGTGCTTTTGTTGGAATCAGAGGATGGTGTTACACAAGGTAGGGCTGCGGTAGAGGAGAGTTCTTGGGTCTCAACGACAGTTATTTCCTTCAAACCAGCCAAGGTTGAGGGGGATGGAATAAGTGCTCTAGGCAATGCATCGAAGAGTAAGGTAAGTTCAAGAGGGATTGACAGCAGGGAGTTGGACCTGATTTCCAGGGGAGAAATGAGTGTAGTGGGATTCGATCAGGTGTGCGAGGAGGAAGTTTTGAGAAAATCGGTTTTAGCAGGAATATTTGGGGATGGATTTAGGTAGGAGAAGGATCGAAGGAATCTCGGATAATCCTGTTAACGACACACTTTAAACAAGGGAGTTGAGAAAATCAAAAGGTTCGGGAAACAGGCAGCTTGTTCATGTGACCAAAGTTTTTCATCAGCTTAAGGAAGGGCTTGTTGTGGACGGCCCTTGCTGTAAATTCAAGAGAATTTACAAAAGGAAGGGATCGAAAATCAAGGCTAGAGGGACTTGGATAAATTAGACCAGAAATTGATTGTTTTCTGACATAGATTCAGTAGAAAAAGAAGAGAAAAGAAGTTCGCAAACAGAAGAAAAGAGAGAAGAGAAGAAGAAAGAGAGAAAGAAAGGGTGTGGTTCAATGATTCTGCCACCCCATCAGATTAGTATTTATAGTTTGCATCTTAACTGTAGTGGAGTTACATAAATACCCCTGCTGAAACAGAAATAAATATAAAGCAATATGTCTAGCCTAAATTACCATAACTACCATGGAATAAATATATAAAAAAAAATATTAGTGGGACAACACACACACTAACAACTAACAACTATCTCTACAGAGATCAAACCTTTTTGAAAGATAGAGATAAGGCAACCTCTCTGGAGTTAGGTTTGGCCAACAAGATTTCAGGTTCTGTTCCATCCAATTAAAAAGTTGAGGACTCACCAAGGGAGAAGGGGAAAAGGAATGGGTTAAAGCTTACAGAAGAGAAGGAAGGTGAAGAGAATATAGCTAGGAAGGAGGTCATAGAAAAGGTGGCAGTGGAGGGAGGGGGGAAGAGTGAAAGAACAGGAGTGTTGGAAAATATTGTAGTCACAGAATCTCAGTTTAAGGAAGAAGAGGAAAAGAGAGAGGGGGGAATGGAGTTGAAGAGTTCTCTAAGGAAGGTAACTCTGAGAAGGGGAGAGTGGGTATTGATAGACTAGTGGATAGACAAATGGAAATCGAAAGTCCCTTGGCTTATTCTTTCTTTTTTTTATTGGAGAGGGGGGAAGCAGTGGTGAGAAAAGCAATTGAACAATTTGAAAAAAAAAAAAAAAAATAGAAGGGAAGAGTTTAACAAATCAAGAGTTAGGGAAAGGGGTGAGGCTTGGGAGGAAGGCAAAGGGGAAGAGGAAGGAATTGTGGACAAAGAATGATGGGGGTGGTGCGAAGTGGCCGCTGATGAGGGGGAAGGTTAAGAGTTGCAGCAGAATTCTATTTTGCCTTCAAGGTTATGTTTCAAGCCTGTCTTTATCCTGGTTGGAAAAGAAGAAAGTCCTTTTGGTAGTGCAAGGTTTGATAGAGGGTTAAAGCTGTTGGCATTTTCTGGTTTTTGTTTGTATGTTTTAAGTTTTTCTGTTGTTTCTGGTAAAAGTCCTGGGAGGGGATGGTTTTCAAGTCTGTAATTTGGATATTTGAAGTTAGGTAGCCTTATTCTTGTGGCTGTTGTGTGGTGATATCTTATCACCCTCCTTGTTTGATGTATCTCCTTTATCTTCAAAAAAAAAGAGTATAGTAACTCAGCATTTATTATCAAATAACTCAGCATTCCTTTTGGTTCATATGCCCAAAAAACAGCAAGAGGGGCTACCTTCTAAACTGCCGCACCTTCTTTGCTCAAACCCTTAAAGCTACCAACTATGAAGAAAGACTTCAACCGACTTCAGGAAACATCCCACAACACCAAAAATATTCATCACCCCAGACCATAGTTTCCCAAAACAATTGGTATGAAAGAACAAGCGATTGACTGATTCACTACCGGTATCACACAACACAGTTTCTGCTGTCCAGCTTCATTCCCCTTCTTTACAGATTGTCTTTAGTCAAGCATCTATTCAAAGTAGCTAGCCACACTAGAAAGACCATCTTAGAAGGTACTTCTAAGTGCCATATTTTGGAGGCTAGAAAGTTAGTAGGTGTTGTGTCCATCAATTGCTTATAAAATGACCTTGCTGTAAAATCACCAACCCTTCCAGCATCCACCCTTATCCTCAAGGTTTGAACAGGGTATTATAAACTGCAATTTCTGCAACAATTTAAACATGGAAGCCATTTCCCAATCATTAAGATGTCTTCTGAAGGTTGGGTTCCACATAACCATACCATTGAGGATTTCATAATTTTCCAAAACCAATGTGTTTCCCGAGATATGGCATAAAGTTGAGGGAACATAAAAGGTCTCCCATCACATCAAATATCAGCCCAGAAGTGTACTTTGGATCCATTCCCAACTTTGTATTTGATTCTTTTGATAAATTCTTGGTATGATTTTCCAATTCCCTTCCATAGTGCACAGCATATAAGGAGTTGACCTCACTAGAGTTTCAGCCCAAATTTCTTCTCCCATACTTTGTTGCAACCACCTGCTTCCATAAGCTGCTATCTTGGTTATTAAACCTCCAGAACCACTTGCCTAGGAGGGCTGTGTTCACTGCCTTCAGCTTCCTTGTACCCAAAGCTCCATCCTCTGTCAATATCCACACCTTGTTCCAATAATCCAATTCACTAAATAAATCTTTGGTTCTTCCTTCCAGCCTTTCCATAAGAAATTTCTTGTTGTCTTTGCAAGTAGCCCAGCTACACTTGAAGGAATTGGGAAGAGAAATAAACAATAGGTTGTGAGTGATAATAAGACACTTTTAAGAAATAATAACTTTAAGTTAATCTCCTTTAAAAGGTAATTTGTCTTCCATGATGCCAGCCTTTTATCACCCCTCTCCAAAATTTGGTCCTAAATAGATTTGGATGCACACCTCACCCGCAAAGGGGCATGGGGAAACCCATTCTTCCCCAAGGGAGAAGGCATTTGCTTGGCTTCTCTCCTTTTTTATAGTTTATTGAAACATTTGTATAAAAAGAAACTCACAAGCATGTCCAGGCCAGACAGCAGGGGGAAGTACAAACAGCATAAAGCTGACCATAACCATACACATAACTCATAATATCACAGATTTAACATAACAAACGTTCCCCAGGCCCTGGTAATCCACAAATACAACTTTGTACAGACACTCCTGCTCAGCTAAGGTATTAGCCGATCTAGGGATCTACCTGAACAAGCAGTTCAGTCTGCCTCTGATCAATTTGGCTTCCCTAAGCAAAGCTCTAAATCTCCAAGTAGATTCTTCATCTGAAGTAAGCCAAGAGATAACAGCTTGAAAGTCCCCTTCTACTAATATATTTCTCCCAAGTGTGTTGTGCAATCAGCTTGAGACCTTGAATTACAGCCATCATTTCTGCTCTCAGAGAATTGCCAAATCCCACACCCCTGAGAAGCTCAGAAATGCTGCTTCTTTCATCCCTTGCTACCCCACGTCCGCACCCATACCAGAGTCACCTGGGTTGCCCAAGAAGTATCCATCAAAGTTAAATTTCAATATACCAGTCTCAGGAGGTTGCCAGTTGATCACTTTCTGTGTCTTCAAATTGCCACACTAGCAATAATGTGCCATCCCCTTAACAAATCATCCATCTTCACATCTTGAAACTCTTTTCATGTCAGAATGAAATGTGCAGTTCTAACTTTTATTAGATCAACAAAAGTTTCTACTTCTTGATTTTTATTTTCAAACAGCCTCACTTTGGAACATGTAAAGTGCAGGGATTTTTGTTTGGCATATGAATGCTGAATGTGCATGTGTCAAGAAGAAAATGTATTATATCTCTTTAGTACATGAGGTGTTCCTGACTTGTTATGGAGATTTTTTTGCAAGGTTACTTGGTAAAGCAAGATATGATCCAGCCTTACCAAGCAAGATCTTTTCAAAATAGTCAAATATTTCCAGAAATAAGAAAACATTTTTTTTCTGGAGCATGATTGCTTTTGCCATATGCTGGTGCATTTGGAGAGAAAGCAGAATAAAAGAGTTTCTGAAAATAAGAGCAGCGACAAGAGGAGAATTGTTGCTGATACTGGTTCAATGATTTTGGTTGGTCAGTGGCTCATAATGAGTTTAAAGATATGTCTAGAGAATCATTTGGGTTGGATGTATGGTCATCTCTTGAAGTACCTGAGTCAAAGTATCAAAATGAAAAACGTTTTTTTCTTTTGATAAACAGACTTGTTCTGTATTGCGTTTGTCGTTTTAATGTTTAAAGCTTGTTTGGCTGAGTTATTTTTCCCTTTGTTATCGAAAGAAAGTGCCCTCAAAAGCCTTGGTCTGGTCAATGAAAACTCCTCTCAAGAAAATATTCCAGCTTTGTTTTAGTAAATACCAATAAGGGTGCAAATCAGGTAACCACTTTGAAGAATTTACAAAGCATTGCCCATTCAAATTGTCAACCCAAGTTGCAACCCTAAAAACCAGATGATATCAGTTATAGATCAATGAAAAGTTACATTGGTTAACTTCAACTGCAATCCTGGAAATGATCGGCAAATACAATGGCTGATTCTCTGGCCAAACAAGGGGTATCAAGGGGAGACCTGTTTTGGGCTACCTTAATAATTCAGGCTTGTATGTTTATTTGCATATTGTTCAGTTCCAGGGGGATGTAACACCTCATGCCTCCTCTTAGGCTGACTGTACACTCTTTATTTGATTAATAAAATTGCATTCATTTATCAAAAAAAAAAACCTGCAATCCTGGAAATATTAAAAAAATAGATTTATATGTTCAGGCAAAGCCTTCCATTGGTGTGTGTGTGTATGGGCTTTATATTCAAGTGTCAAAAAGTACCTTCCACTGTGAAACTAAGCTCTTTATAAGCATAAACAAAAGGCCAAATGATGAGCCTAAACTTAAGTGAGTGAGGAGAATTTATTAAAAAAAATAACCTCTTAGCATGGACTATGGGATCCAACACTGTCATTGAAGTCAATGTGATTCAAATGAACATCTCCAAACACCATATGAGAGATCTATAATGTTTTAAATAGCAGGCCATCCAATATGAAAGCTTGTACACACTCCATTTGGAGGGAAAAAAGTCTTACAAAAGAAAATACCCTCACCAATTGAGTTAGCAGGCCTAAATTGACAACAAAAGGCCCTAGCCCTGACACTAGTTTTGGGAGATCAAGGTAAAATAAGTTTGTGCAATACATCACCTTGAAAAGCAGAGCCCTGTGTCGTGATAGACCAATATTCAAGGACCCAATAGGCAACACATTTGTATGAAGAGAAGCCCGTAATTCTGTATTTCTTTCCATCCACCTTGCCAGCATGATATTAGCATCCCTTACCGGCCCACCCATGTGGTCTGTAACAAGGTCGGCAAGCTTTTGCACCAAAAGACCAACCTCAGAAGGAGAGTAATCTGATGCAATGCACTGGACAACTTGCTCCAACTCCTCCAAGGCAGGATCAATTGCACGGTTGACTATAACAACTTCAAAAGAAGGATCCCCAATGTTTCTCTGAAGATCTGTGAGTGAAGGAATCTTTCCTTGGCTTGCAGGCTCAGTGGAGAGCCCATACACGTCATAGAAACCATCCACTACCTTTTCCTCATAGTCAAGTACATTGTAATCCTGTTGAAATAGCCATTCCAGTATAAGAATAAGAACAGTTGGAACATCAAGTATTTTTCCCCATTTAAAAAATACAAAGTATCTATATACAACATACAGGATGTTGAATGAAGCCCAAATTGACTTAGAACTATCATCCAACATGTGCCAACTGCAACTTTTTCAATACATCTAGATACTGACTACTTTGGCCTTGTAATTTTCAAATTTGGAACAGCTGAACCAGCTCTCTAGAAAACTGAACCTTTTTTATTTTTGTTTTTTAGAAAGAACAACTTGATGCAAAAAGCTTCATAGATCATACTGTGTTTAAGTTTGCCTGTAGATAGAAAGACAGAGACAGAAAGAGATAGGTCTGTGTGTAGAGAGCAAGCAAGAGAGAGAAAGAGGGATCATAAAGATGAGCACACAGTGCCTGTTAATATGATGTGAAAAATAAACTTCTTAAATGATGCAGGAGAATATGGGGATACTTAAAAAGGCAGCTATACAGTATCATTACATTCAACCATCTGTCATAATTTTATGAGTTTACAAGTTTCTTGCTTGTCTGACAAATTCAAGTCCCCTGCCTGATAAACCACTAAGTCTCTGATTTTTCCTGCTTTCTGATTTTATTCCATTCTTATGCATCTGACACCATTATATTCATTGCTCCTCTGATCCAGGTTTTGAATTTTTGTCCTCCTCTCTAAAATCTATACACCCAACAAAGAGATATCAAACAAGCAACCCTTCCAAAATAAGGGGAAAATCTCTATCAAACATTTATATCTCTTTATCCCACATCTCCATCTGCATTTATTTATAGGTGTTTCTGAATTTTAATGGTGCTTTTGTCATTTTTATCACCTTTTATTGCAGAGAAAGATGTAGAGGGAAGAATCAATTCTGTTGGAAAATCTGAAAGATTTGTATGTGTTATTCTTCTACGCTTTTCATTTTATATTCTTCTGGAAATGACTTATCTTTCCTTCTATTTCTTGAACAATGTTTCCTTTTCCTTATTTTGCTTCAATTCCTTATTGCTTCTATTGTTCGCTAGGCAGGTTCGTGCAATTGGTTTTTTTCTCATTTATTTTGAAAAAAAAAATCTATTATTGGGAATAATATTGTTGTTTCTGACCACTTATCAGATGACACAACGCAGCTAACAATTACTAGGTATACTATATCTAGGACATCTGTTAGTAGCAGATATTATTTCTTAAGCCATGTGGTAGTGGTACGACCAATGGCATGCAATAGCTAGGACATCTGTTAGTATCACATATTATTTATTGAGCATTTGAGCTTCAAATGGCAAATTAAAATGCTTCAGTTAGAGCATTCACACGAATGAATTGTACATCCAGCACTTGCAATCATTTACTTTGAAACAAACGATGGAATTTGATTTGATTTCTATAATGACCATAATGACCTCTTTTAGTAGGTTATGCTGTTCTGCATTTACTTTGTTAGTCAATCAATTTTTTTTCAATTGCGTACATCATTTTTTTTTATGAATAATAGTAAGTTTATTGATTCAGAAGCAAATTAGAGTGAGTTCATACATCATCCCAGTGAGAAGCGCGAGCTGCAGCCCCTCCGTGAAACTTACAAATAAACTAGGAAAGAAAAACAAGAATCACAATTGAGCCCAAAATAATTCTTCCTTATTTACCTAGCTAACATATTCCTTGTCAACCAACTAAATTTCTTCATTTCATTCTTGTATTGCCACATAGCCTGAATTTCGTACATCATTTCATATTCAGGCTTCCTTTCTTTGACATCTAATTTAATATGTCACGCAAGTCGACAAGATCATCCCAAGCATCGCACAGTATTGGTAGGTTTACCCTAATTATCAGTACCATGGAACGCTGAATTTTCCATTTCAAACCAAATAGTATAACTTCCAAACATGCAATCATAAACTAAGAAACCAGGAATTCATGATCATGCAGTATTACTCGTAACATGCAAGGCTCGAGAAAATCAAATGAATAAAAAGCACGGAAATAAAGCAAAATAACCGTAAACCTAAAATAACCAGGACCAATTTAAGCAACATACCCAATATCGACGCGACAAAGACTCGGTAGCTTGACTCTCATCTCTCCCAGAGTCAATCTGAAGACGCCCCAAGCTCAATAGTGTCGCAGCACGGATCTGATCTTTATCAGGATCCTCTCGGAACTCGGAGTTGGAAGCGCTGATCGCTAGGGCCAACTGAACTTGAAATTCCTCCTCGGACGAAAAATAATCAGGCCGATCGGCGACGATAACTGAAGGAGCGACGGCGGCCGTGGCCGGAGTAGGTGACGAAGCGGAGGAGGAAGGACTCGGCGGAGGTTGGCTGGATGAACTTGTACGATGATCGGACGCACACGAAGATGATAAAGAGGGAGGTACTTCGTTCGACCGATTGGGGTCGTGATTGCTTCCGAAGTGCAGTTTCTTGAAAATGTGTTTCATCGTTCCCGTAGTGGTTGTCCTTCTACTTTTCTATTCTCTGTGTTGTCTTCTCTCCTCAACTCTGTTCTCTTCTTCAGAGTCAGAAAGTGTGAGAGAGCGGAGGGAAAAACTTCAGGTGGTGCATTTTATGGGACTATTTTATGGTTGTGGGTTTCGTGGAAATTTCGAATTTAATCAATTTATATCCAATATTATCTCGTTTTCATTTTCGTTTTCACGTATTATCGTAAATTTTTTTTAATTATTTGACCAAAAAATTTAATTATTCTACGGTAAATTACAAACTCCCGACTAAGACCCCCTTATCTTTAACTTTACTACAAATACTCCTTGCCGTCAAGGCCTTTGCCGTTAAGTTAGATAACTATCTGTATTTTCTTTTTTTCATTTTTTCTTCATGTTGTGTTTGTTTTCGGTATAAATGGGAATTGACATAAAACTCCACCGTTTGGTTCGCATCTACATTCTCATCGATTGACTTTTCTATCAATAAATACATCAAAAAGCTCAAATGATCCACTAAAATTTTAAACCCATCAATTGAGTTTTATATCAATGAATTTTCCACCCAAATCAAATATAGGCTAAACCTTAATTGACTCAAAAATTCTTCCACGTTTTTCAAAATAAAACCAACTAATAATAAAAATCATTTCACTAATATAGAACACACAAGTTTCTTTACATTCATTTTCATTTCACTAACATAAGGCTCTGTTTGGTTTGTGGGGTGGGAATGAAAAAAAGAAATATTTCAAAAATATTCATTTTTTTCTTATTTGTTTTGAGGGAAATAGAGGATGGGATGAGAAAAACGTAGGATGTGGGCCCCCAAAATCGTGTAATCAGGGTCATACCAAAATAGTGTGACCCCGGTGGAAAAAACTCGAGAAAACTCGAGTTTTCTTCATTTGCTTTAGGAAGGGGGATGGGCCTTCTTCTTCTTCAACTATAGTAAGGCGATGAACCAGCGATAAGGAGTATCCTTACCACGGTCGAACCAAACACAGTTCCCCTTCCTTTTAACAGCGACAACAAACCATCAATGGTCCCTTCCCCTTGGTCTCTCTCTCTCTCTCTCTCCCTCTCTCCCTCTCTCCCTCTCTCCCTCTCTTTCTCTCTTCTTCTCCTTTGTTTTCGATTTTGCTCCCATGTTACCATTGAACCAGATATTGTTCATTACCTTCCCTATTCGAACAAAGGAGGCAGCGGTGGCAAGAGAACTAGTGCGGTAGCGACAATCCTTCCACCTCCCTCATCTCTCACCATTTTCTTCCATCCCTCTCTCTCTCTCTCTCTCTCCCCTCTCTCTCTCTTCTCCCTCTTTCTCATTTTCTTCTCCCCTTCCTTCGTTTTGAATTCTAAGTTCCACTGTTCATTGTCTCCCTCTCTTCGAATAGGGGTGGCAGAGGAACGACGATCTCCTCTCCTAATCTATTCTTTGTCTATCTCTCTCTCCATCTTCCTCTTCTCTCTTCTCCCTCACCTTTTTCTTCTTCCTATTATTTCCATCTTCCTCCCTCTTTGAATTTCCTTCTTTATATGATCGCTGTTGCAACTCTCGGTAGTGACGATTTGCTTTCTCATTACTCCCATCTTTCTCTTATTCTGGCGAAGAATCAAGTCGTGGCGGTACTTATCCTACTATTTTCCCATATAAAACCAAACAATGGAAAGTTAAATTTTTACACATTCTCATCCCATCCCATCCAAATCTTCCCACAAACCAAACGAAGCCTAAATGTCTCTATTCACCTTAAAATATAAAAATTATCCATTCCTTTTTTCCAATAAATCAAGAAAAACCAAACAAAACCTCAAGTATATGTTTGGCATCGATGCTGCAGATATAATACTATTTTCTAATGTGTGGGTTGGAAGCACCATTTTCTGAGAAAATGATGTTTTTTTTTTTTTTTTGCTTGGAAAAGTTATTGCTAGATAGGACGTCTTCTGGAGCAACAACACTTTTTGTTTGGTACCAGTGCTCCATATCTATTTTTAGCACTAGTACCCATTATAAGAAGTCCATATCACTACCACGTCATGTCCTCGTTGGCAGTAATGAGCTCCAATCTAAGAAGACGTCAAACTCAACATTGCTCCAAACCACACTTTTTCGATTTCCAAGGTGTGGCTTGGAGCACTATTTTTTATGGAAAAACGGTTCTAAGCAAACAGGCGTTTCCTGGAGCACCGTTTTTTTTCGATGTGGCACTGATGTGTCATCGTTTTCTAGAGCAATGACATCAATGCCAAACAAACACTAAATTTATACCTATTGAAAAACCTCCACCATTCCATTTGAGTATTGAATCTAATAATAAATTTGCAATGATCTAGCAACCAAGAGGAGTTCAAATATTATATTTAGAAAACCAATTGAATCATAAATCTTTAAAGTAAATAAAAAAGGGCAATTTGGGAATTTTAAAAAAATAAATAGCTAAATAAAAATCTTTTTTTTAATTAAGAGACAAATTTCCAACGGGGTATTTATTACAAAGAGATGGTTTAGGGGATTGTTATCACAAATAAAAATTCAGAGGATTAATTGTCACTAATCCCATAGTAGAGGGGGTTATTTGTAATTTACCCATTATTCTATAATCAAGCATTGGATAGTTGATTCTCCCGGTGAATTTGGTTGCGCTTTCCTTATTCGTCGTGATCAAATTGTTGCAACCAAGGGTCCCACAAGTGAGGGCTCCTTGTTTACCTCAGATTGAAATCCAGTAGAACATATACCGATATATCCACCTCTATTTAGCATGAAATCCATCCGACAACCAGTCAACAGTTAAAGTGAGGGCCCCACGCCAAGCGTAAACAACCGCGTGGATTGAAATTAATATAAGACCCTGCGATTGGATGGAAATGAAAATGGGGATTTGTTAAATCGGGAAACTTTAGACCCGAAGCCGATGGGTATCAATTTTACTGAAAGCGCTGAGCGAGCCGGTTCATGGCTTGCCCGGGTACAAGGTTATATTGAAAAACATCAAACCCGGCCTGACCCGTTCATTATTCAGTTTGATACATCAACCGGAATCAAGAATGAGTTAGTGTGTGGATCGGGTAGAAAGCACCCATAACCAACAGCCCGATCCAATTAGCATGCAGAAGGCGACCCTTTTTTTGAGGTTTTGTATCTTATCTTGTTTAATTGTTTTCTTGAAAAAGAGTTTTCAAGCGCGTTACGTCTCGGAGAAGCTGGAAAGCGAAAGGTAAAGAGAAAATAAATACCAAAACTAATATTAGGGAGATGAGAAATAGGTGAGTGGTGTATGATAAAGAAAACCAAAAAAGGGTCTTAAATTTAGTTGAAATTGCATTGTTGCCCTCCTTGTTCACGTTTCGTTTTAATAAGGCTGTGTTTGGTTTGGTAGAAAAACAAGATAAAAGGAAAGTTGAGTTCATAAGGAATTTTATAAAATTTGTTATAGCCTAAGAGAAATGGGTATTTAAGGCAATATTCATTGGATGGGCAAATCATTCATCTTCTCTGTGTTTGGTTGCAGTGTCATTTTGTATTACAATGGAACAAAACAAAGGTAAAATTTGAAACAAAATAAATCAGAATTTGCACCTAATTCATTTGTGCTACCATAATTTTGCATAGTGTATAACTAAATGCAGCCGATCCATAAAATTGCACCCCTGATTAAAATGTTTCTGTATTTTTTTCACCAGCATGTATGATTTATTGTTTCAAGCAAAACAATTGCTACATCTATAAAACAAACCTGTGTTTATTAGTATTTCTAATGTGGTAGTTGATGAGGGTGGATTTGGCCCTCCAATGACATTATGACACCTGATACCTGACACCTCGTGACAACTAGACGACTTGCCACAGGTAGCTCGCCACTTACGGGCAGTTCACCATCATGTAGCCTGGCAACTTAGACAACTCGCCACCTCACAAGCAGCTCGCCACCCAAACAGCTTAGCACTTATAGGTAGCTCGCCACCATGCAACACTTACAGGTAGCTCGCCACCATGTAGCACTTCACAGGCAGCTCGCCACCATGCAGCCTGGCACCTTACAGACAGCTCGCTTCCTATTCAGACTGACCACTGCATGACAACCCCGAGGAGCTCACCACCGTACCCCGCATTTTACGGGATTATGACTTGTAACGGCTATATTTGTTCACCCACTCCCCGATTTAGGCGGGAATGGGCAACCTTACCGGTTGGTGGCATTATCCCCACCTAACACGAAAATAGGTTCCATCATAGCGGGAATCCAGGAATTGCTCCACCAAACCCACAAGGACTCCAATATATAAAGACCTCACCCCCCAGGGGTGAAGGTACGAGGCAATGAGGAGAAAAATGAAGGGTAATCTTTGCTCTCTAGCTCTCTCATTCTCCAATATCATTTTCAGCTCACCATTAAGTGTTGACTTAGCCATCAGAGTATCCCCGCCGGGTTCTCTGATTCAGTTCGTGCAGGCAACCAGTTCCCGCCGTCTACAAAGATGACTAGATCATCTCCTACAGGGAGCAGTTGGATTGCACTACACTAGGGAGCTCCACTTTAGCCCCTGAGTCATCGACCACCTGGGAGCAGAAGGGATGACGAGGTACTTAGCCCAAAAAAAAATAATACGTGACCAGAAACAGTTACATCAATTGGCGCCGTCTATGGGAAACACTACAAAAAGCTAAGTTCTCATCCTACAAAAAGCTAAGTCCTCTTCTCCCAGAAAGCTAAGTCCTCACTTTTTAGAAACTGAAGCTCTCGCTTTATAGTTTCAATTTTGTATGAACTCAAAGACTATGCAGGGAGCTAACAGACTAAGCAGCTCTACCAACTTTGCTTTCAATTGGTCTGTGTTGGGCCTAGGGCCCGACGACCTGGTGCGGGCGCCGACCTGGCGACCTGGCCCAGGCGCGAACTGACGAATTGATAAAAGACTTCCTCATCGCATAAGACCCAGTTGCCTATTCGGTATGGGCAAAGTCTAGGAGTGGACTACAAGTCGCTCCCAGAGCCTAAGGGCTAAAGTACCGAACCGGCAACTTGACACCTGGTCAGCCCGGCACCTCACAGGCAATTCGGCACTTGGTTAGCTCAACACCTCACAGGCAGCCCGACACCTCATAGGCAGTTCGGCACCTGGTCAACTCGATACCTCACAGGCAGCCTGACACCTGGTCAGCTCGACACCTCACAGAAAGCCCGACGCCTGGTCAGTCTGACACCTCACAGGTAGCTCGGCACCTAGTTAGCCCAGCACCTCACAAGCAGTTCGGCACTTGGTCATCTTGACACTTCACAGGCAGCCCGACACCTGGTCGGCTCGACACCTGGTCAGTTCGACACCTCACAGGCAGCCCGGCGCTTGGTCAGTCCGACACCTCACAGGCAGCCCGACGCCTGGTCAGTCCGACACCTCACAAGTAGCTCGACACCTGGTCAGCCCGGCACCTCACAGGCAGCCTGACACCTGGTCATCCCGGCACCTCACAGGTAGTTCGGCACCTGGTCAGTCCGACACCTCACATGCAGCTCGGCACCTGGTCAGCCCGGTGCCTCACAGGCAGCTCGGCACTTCACAAGTCCCAGTTGCCTCTTTGGCATGGGCACCTAAGACCCAGTCGCCTCTTCGGCATGGGCAAAGTTCAGGAGTGGACTACGAGTCGCTCCCAAAGCCTAAGGGGTACAATACTGCATAAGACCTAGTCGCCTCTTCGGCATTGGCAAAGTTCAGGAGTGGACTACGAGTCACTCCCAAAACCTAAGGGCTACACTACTGCATAAGACCCAGTCGCCTCTTCGGCATGGGCAAAGTCCAGGAGTGGACTACGAGTCGCTCACAAAGTCTAAGGACTACAATACTGCACAAGATCCAGTCGCCTCGTCGGCATGGGCAAAGTCAAGGAGAGTGGACTACAAGTCGCTCCCAGAGCCTAAGGGTTACAGTACCGAACTGTCAGAGACCTCGGCACCTTACGGGCAGCTCGCTTCCAAGCAGCTCCCAGAGCCTAAGGAACTAAATCAGCGCTTACGAGCTCATCGAATTACGGGCCAAAAGGAGAAATCTACTCCCTTTGCCAAGTTACTTTCAGCTCAGGAGTGGGGGGCAAATGATGAGGGCGGATTTGGCCCTCCAATGACATTATGACACCTGGCACCTCGTGACAACTAGACAGCTTGCCACAAGCGGCTCGCCACTTACAGGCAGCTCGCCACAGGCAGCTCACCATCATGTAGCCTGACAACTTAGACAACTCCCCACCTCACAGGCAGCTCGCCACCCAAACAGCTCAGCACTTACAAGTAGTTCGCCATTAGGCAGCTCGCCACCGTGCAACACTTATAGGTAGCTCGCCACTAGGCAACTCGCCACCATGCAACCTGGCACCTTATAGACAGCTCGCTTCCTAGTCAGACTGACCACCGCATGACAACCCCGAGGAGTTCACCACCGTACCTCGCATTTTACGGGATTATGACTTGTAATGACTATATTTGCTCACCCACTCCCCGATTCAGGCGGGAATGGGCAACCTTACTGGTTGGTGGCATTATCCCCACCTAACACGAAAACAGGTCCCATCACAGCGGGAATCCAGGAACTGCTCCACCAAACCCACAAGGACTCCAGTATATAAAAACCTCACCCCCCAGGGGCGAAGGTACAAGGCAATGAGGAGAAAAATGAAGAGTAATCTTTGCTCTCTAGCTCTCTCATTCTCCAATATATAAAAACCTCACCCCCCCCGGGTTCTCCAGTATATAAAAACCTCACCCCCCCGGGTTCTCTGATTCAGTTCGTGCAGGCAACCAGTTCCCGCCGTCTACAAAGATGAGCATATCATCTCCTGCAGGGAGCAGTTAGGTTGCACTACACTAGGGAGCTCTACTTCAGTCTCTGAGTCATCGACCACCTGGGAGCAGACGGGATGACAAGGTACTTAGCCCAAAAAAAAATGATACATAACCAGAAATGGTTACATCTGTAGTCATTTTCATTTTGAAAAACAAAATCATGCATATTAGCAAATATCTCCTAAGGCTGTGTTTGGAAACGATGCAAATGGAGTGTAAATCCCGGTTCAGGTTAAATTTACACTCTGGTTCACTTTTGCCTATGTTTGGCAACATTACATTTTTGCATTGACAAATGACAAACCATTACATATTTACATTGATAATAAGATGTAAAAGTACATCAATAAAAAAATAAATAAATTTGCATTTAAGTGTGCTTTTGATAAAAAAAGCATATGCTTTATTGGAATTCCTATTTGCATCCATTACAACTAAAAGTTTATTTTGTAAGAAGGTAAAATTGTCAATGCAAAACTAACCCAACTTTGCATTTTATATGAACTATTTTACACTACATATTTGCATTCACACACATATGTACAAGAGAATTTAATTCTCTTGTACATTAAGAATAAAAAGATAAAAATAAAAAAAAAGGTCATACAATTTTTATTATGTAATGCCAAAGCTTACAAGCAACCTCACATTAATGAGATATACTAATAGCTAGTATCTTTTGTTATATAAAACCTCATGAATGAACACCTAGTATTTAGGAAAAAAAATAACCTTAAAATCCCCTATTTTCATAAAAACCCTGATCATATTGTCCTTTTTTTTTGTAAGGTTAAATTATTCCTCAAAAACTTTCTCAACTTTATTGTTTCTCTCTTATTTTTTTATGAACCCAAATATAGTCTAAGAGCTCCTTGAAATGATGAATGAGGCCAATGACAATGCAATGTTCATAAGATATTCTGGGATTGGCACGGGACCGAATCTAGTAGGCATAATATAGTAAGCATGTTCAATGAGCACATGATAAATATTCTGACAATTGTCAATAGTGGTTTTTGATCTTTTTCAAATGTAGGCTGGAGGTATATTAAGGGACAAGTGTACCTGATCTTGACTTGGTTGGCACAACATGTGACATGATTTCTATGTACCAAAAAGAAAAATAAAACAAAAAATGCAAAAATAGTCAAAGAAATCAAAGAAGAGAGAAAACACCAAATTTACATGGTTTGATCAAATTGCCTATATCCACAAGTAACACCTTGGAACTTTCTTCCTACCAAACAACAACAAAAATAATATTATAAAACCTATACTCAGCTCTGTACAATTTATAAAAATGAATCGACACAAACAAGTGTAGGGTGACTTATAATTATCATGGAGGATATAATGGGGATTTTCAAATTATTTTAAACTACAAAATTTATCTCGAGAGGGGGAAAGTTGGTCAATGGAATTTTGGTTCTCATTGGATGGGATTTTCAAATACTTGTATTTTTTGTTTTTACTTTATTTAGATTAGTATATTTTACTTTTTAATAATTTATTAATTTTTAAAGAAAACAAATTGGATCGGATCATATCCGATTTATCGATAGGATTTAAATTCAAATCGAGTCCTATCAGATACGATCAGATCTTTTGATCCGATATAAACAGTATCAGATCAGATTAAAATATATGATTTATTTGCATCCCTAGTTTTAGCAATGTTTTGGCTTATAATTTCAAAGTCGAGATCTACTAAAGTGAAAACCATGCAAAACTCTAAGGGAATGGCATCTAGCCGCATAGAGGAACTTCCATATATATACATGTACGTTAAATATGGCGAGATATTCCCAGTGCATGGATAGATGACGTGCTTTTAGAGTGTTCACTGTTCACACGATTTTTGCTTTTAGGAAATCTTGTCTCATAATAGTGACATATCAGGGGGGTACAGCCTACAAATGTTAGCTTCTCTTCCATCATAAAAACAAAAAACATTAAACATGTTCTTCAACCTGTTTTTGTTTTGAAAAGGAAAAATAAGTTGGTTTTGTTTCAAATAAATAGTCCATGTTTTATGTTTTTAAGCTATCATCTTAATGATTTTTAAAATAAAAAAAATATAGCATAGAAATTATATAATTTATGCAACATGATATTAACCGAATGATTTTTTTTTCTTTAAACTATAATTTAACAACATGTATTTGTTTTTTTGTTTCAATTTTGAAAAAAAAACGGGCATATATAACCATGAACATGCTATTATGTCAACAACCAATTTATTTTCAAACCAACCAATTTTGTTTGCTTTTGAAACTTGCAACAAGAAAAACAATTAATATGAGAGAACACCTACTAAATGTTATATGGTTTTTAACATTAATATGCGTTGATAAATCGTAGCTCTTATCATGACATCATCACCACAACAACATATATATGGATGTGAATATTTACTGATAAAGACCTTCTATGTGTAGTACGTACTTCATTCTTTTTTTGTTTTTATGTGATATACGCAAAGTCTACCTGCATTTGGTTGGATGTAAATGTGAATGAAATAAAAGGTTCTATGCAAAACAAATTTAATAGCTAAAAAAAGAACCATGTTCCTTTTTTTTGTGTTTCTATTAAATTGAAAAATAAACCAAAAATCAAAGTATACACGAATGATATATAAATAAATTGAGAGGACCAACTTTGTCTGAAGAACGACTCATGCAAAATTGGAAGGAATATAATTTTTATATAATTAGTACTTGTTTGTAAGAAAAAAAAATCATTATTTTTACAACCGTTGAATGTGGAAATAAACATCAAATGGTGACAGTTGCCCCAGTTGTTCGGATGTCACTTGGTATCCTCGGAAAAGAGGACGTGGAGGATCAAATTTGTGTAACCACATGCTCTTCGCGTTAAGGTTAATGGACCTCACGTGCTCTACCCCACCTCAAGAGTCCCCTTGCAATGCATATTTGTGTTTAAAAAAATGAAAAATAAAATGACCACTTGTACTTAGGGGGTGTCAATTGGACTGGATTTGGTCTAATCTGATCTAGTCCAATGTGAATCCATTACAAATGGATCAGGTCCAATCCAATCCAATGAATATTTTGGATCATTTTGGACCAGTTCAATTCAATATATGGACCATTTAATTTGTTCAAATCCGTTTTACTTTAGATTGGTTTCAACCCAAATTCGGTCCCTTGACACCTATATTCTTATCTTATATCAATAGACTAGATATCGGCTTAATCCAACCCTATCCAATATAAATTTATTATGGACGGACCATTCCAATCGAATCCAATAAATATTTTGGACCGGTCCAGTTTAATGTTTGGATTATCCAATTTGTTTAAATTAGTTTTAATTTAGATTGATTTCAACCCAATCAAATCCATTGACATCTATATTCTTATCTTATATTAATGGTAATCCAACCCAATCCAATATAAATTTATTATGGAGAGACCATGTCCAATCCAATCTAATAAATATTTCCTACCAGATTGATCCAATACAATCTGTCCCGTCCTGTCCAATACAAAACCCGGTCCATTGACACCCTTATTTGTAACAACAAATCACTTGTTTTCCTTTGTTTTGTTGCAACAAAAATAACAAACGAGTAAGCCATCTCAATGGTGGCAAGCAACAAAAGAAGGGCTTTATTTTTTTATTATTTTTTTCCTTTTCTTTTGTACCAGATATGAGACGGTAGTCACAACATGGGGAGAGTACCATGGGGGCCATCAGGCAAGTACATAAACCAGTTTGTCACAAAAATATCAGCTGAGACAGACACCATTTGAGAGACCTGAACGCTTGTTACTTGTTAATCCTATATGTACTATTTGGGAGACCTGATTACTAGTTGTTCATTATTGAAAGGGATGGTGAAAATCATGGTTTTTAAAAACGAATTGGTCAGGGGTCCAGTTATAGGTTCAAACGGTCTGTTTGTTCGATCCAAACGACCAGCTCATTCTGACAAAAAAATAAAAAGATTTAAAAAATTGGAAAATGATTAAAATTATTCGAACGGTTCAAACAATAACCGGCCGGTTCAACAGTTTGTTGATCAAAATCAACGGTTTTTGGAGGAAAAAACGGTTTTGGAGAAAAACGGAACCAATCAAATAACCGGTTCCCGGTTTTTTTAGTCTGACCGTCCAATCTGATCTGATTTTGAAAACAGTGGTGAAAATTGATTGTAGTTTTTCATTATTGAAAAGGATGGTGAAAATTGGCCTGTTGGAAGCTTTAATCATTGATGTTGATTGTTCATTATGTACGTGCCACAGCTGGGCACTATTAGGGTTGTGTTTGTTACTATTGTTATTTTTACTTGAAATATTTTAGGTTAATCTATATAAATTGACATATATATATTATGTATACCTAGAAATGCACATTACTATTCATTCTAAATTATGTTTTTTTTTTCTTTTTATTTTGATAGATAAACGAATTAAAACACTAACAAACAGGAACAAGATGTTTAATAGAAGAGGGAGGGCTGCTCCAATAGCTATGTGATAAAAATTCCATGTGTAACAATGTTAATGCAAATTGAAGTCGCCAAAACCCAGGGAGCTCACCTACACTTAATTGTGCATGGGACTTATATACAATAAATAAATAGAGACCACTTACAACTCAAAAGCCAAGTTATTAGGTTGGACCACTTTTGTATATAACAGTATAACACACGTGTGTATATACATACATAAGGGTGTTGGATCTGTTCACATTTATTTTTAATTTTCATATGATTCATAAACACAGCCAGTGAGCCAGCATTTTGTATGATATATTAATGGTTTCAGAACCAGCAAAATGACCTTTTCTTTTAACCCAACTTTTTTATAGCTTTCTCGACCAAGAATCACGGTGTGCTAATGTAAACATAAATTGGCATTTATACGGTGTATTGCATACGTCAGGAAATTGTTGTAAGGGAGGTCAAAAACATAAATGAAGTATGAATAGGCCCATAAGGAGCGTAACCACTAAAATGGAGAGTGTGGAAAAGAGAAAATTTACATAAAAAACTATTTTTTAGTGGAGATTTTTTGAATCATAGAAGGGCTATGACTCCCATGGGTCCCCTGGCTCCGCCCCTGGTTGCACACACGAAGCACATAAACACATAAATCATACAATGTGCTCACATATCATGGTTCAAAAAATTACCCATTAACATAACAGCTTCTTTTGCCTTTGTGATTCATAACCCCATTTTTTATAATCATGAACTGAATACCATCTAAGGTATGTTCATTTGTTTGCGGTGCAAATCTGAATTAGGTACTAATTTTACATTTAATTAAAATTTGCATATATTTAATTAGTTAAGATTTACATTCTTATCTGATGCAAAATTTAATTTTTACAACCTTCCCACTATTACTCTCTCACATATAAAATTGGTACCATAAGAGGCTCCAGTGACATCTGAAAATGAAATCAGCAGAAATGATGAACGAATAAGGTCGTTATTTGTTATTTTGTTTAGTATTATCATCACCGACAACTTTTGTTTAAAATCGTAAGGCTACAATATGTTATCATCACTGCAGCCGATTATTTGGTAGCTTTTGTCTCTTATGTGTTTGGTATATATTTTCTCCTTTTTGTGTAGGCGATTACGTGGTAGTAGAAATGGTCACTCAGTCATAAACAGGATCTACCAAAAAAATTGTAATATCTCGTTTAAGGCAGCATCTTTGGGCCGAGTACTTAGCCTCACTTGGAAAAAGTTGGGTTGAGTAAGATCAGATTGAGGTTCAGGTTGAGGTAGGGTTATGTTTGGAAAATATGTAAGTTGACTTAACTTTGGGTTTTGCCATAATAAACCAAAAAGACTTAACTTGAGATGGATGAAGCTTTCGTTGAGTTAATTTCATTAAGTTGCTTTGAATAAGCTATTAAAGAAACTAATACAAAGGTGTTCTTTTTTTTTTTGGCTGAAATATAATAAATTTGGGCTTTTTAGGGTTTCCACCAAACATTGTTTATAGACTGTTCGAGTGGCATCCACTTTGTAGAATATACAACTAGGGCTGCAAGTTGGGCCGTGTTAGGTCGGGTTGAGGCCAACCCTAGTCCAATCCTAAGTTCTAAACCCCCCAATTCTAACCCTAGCTCAACCTAACCTTCAACCCGATTTACCCAATTCTAACCTTAACTCTAACTAAATTCCTTCAACCCTAACTCGACCCAATCCAAAGTTAACTTCAGGTTGGGCCTAACACAACCTTCTTCCCATCCCTTAAAATCTCATAAAACTATTTAATCTCAAATCTTAACTCAATTTTCACTATATATATTAATCATATATTTTAGTAGTATTTGTTTGTTGATATTTTTATTGGTTCTTTTAGTACAAAATTCAAAAAAATAAGTGTTTGAAATGACTATAATTTATTATGAATTATGACTTATGATAGCTCTTTTATGTGCAACAAACATTAGAAAGGAGATGAAGAATAAAATATTCAAAAAACATAAAATATGTTATTAAGGTTTTAATCTTTTCATTTAGGATTAAGTGAAGTGGTTATCTTAAAAGAAAGACATGATAGTATGTAGTGAGGGCTATACAACTATCATACATCTAAAAACAAATCAATGTATGATATATAATATATACAACTCATATTTATATATGACATATACTATAGAGTTGGGTTCGGGTTGGGTCAGGTTGTCCAATGGGTCAATGCTAACCCAACCCGAAATGAAGTTGGGTTCATGAATTTCAACCCTAACCCTAACCCGAGCATCAACCCAACTTTTTTAGGTTGAATTAGGGTTAGGTTCAGGCCAACCCAGCCCAAGTTGCAGCTCTATATACAACCCCTATATAAATTTTAACAGATCCTCAACCCCAAATTGCCCAAGTTGTAGTATGTATGTATGTAATTATAAGTCAATGAATGTCAACAATTTCAGTAGGAAAATAAAACAAATTCCCAATTTTCTTAGTTTTAACTTGACTTTCAAAACAAATTTAAAATTTAAACATTTAGGAAAATATGTGAGGTGGCAAATTAATGAATTGAGAACACTAACATCTATATGGAAAATGACTTACCAAAATTTTCAAGGAATGTCATTTTTTTTTTCTGTAATTGAGGCTCAATTTTTGCAAAGTCTTTGTTTGCTATCTTATGTGTAACAAAACTGAGCCTCAGTGGGTCACAGGTCAAACAGTTCGATTGCTGGCCTCACTCAAAATAAAAATAAAAAATAAAAAATTTAAAAAGTATCCAATAATTCAAATTATCTTAGTTAGTTTATATCAAAATAAGCTTTTGATAAATAAGTTTTGTATTATAGAACACATTTATCTGATGCAAGTTTGACAAAGTCAACATTTATAAGAATGCACAGCATAAAAACCTTGGTCACTGATTTCCGGTTCTGATGGTCCGACCATCTAGTCCAGTCCGAATTTAATAACACTGACTTCATCATTATTTCTTTCACATATCTTTATTGGCTAAAGTAGCTAGGTTCTAAATTTTGCCCTCAAAATTAAAAATAAAAAGGAAAATATAACAGCATTTGTATCCTCCAACCACTCGAAGTCTTATCTTTATGCTCCCAGGTAGCATACTTTTTTTTCCTATTCCCATGTGAACGTATTGAATTTTTTGAAATATTAGAAAAGAGACTTAATTTCTAAGTCCATTGGGCCATTAGAGTTGGGCAGGCGAGAGGGGTTGTTGGAATTAATATCTGGACCCCTTTTGCACTATCATCACCTTAGCCCATCAAAGAAAGTGCTAGCATTACAACTCAAAATAGGGTTTAAATTAATTGATGGATAAACATTTTTTTTTCTAAGATTAGGCACAAATTATTGTTTAATTGTTATTTCCATTAGTTTTAACCAGAGATTATTTACGCATAGAAGTATGAAAATGTGATATTTACTTATAACTGTAAAAGTCTATATAACTCTGTATGATAGTATTTATTGATGAAAGATACAGTTGTAAATTGCTTTATGCAGTTACGCCGATGACCAAAGTGGGTCCACACGGCCTAAGTATTCAATTACTTTGCAAATGTTTTTTCTTTTTTAATTTTTTAAAGTAAATAACTTGGCAAATGTCAGACTTGAGATCAGCCAACCTATTAAACAAACAGATACTGTTACCACTTTACTTTTGACTCAAAAAAAAAAAAAAAGAAAAAACAGATGGCCTAGAAAAGAACTGGTATAAGATGTTGGGGGATGGATCCGGTAGGTAAGTCATCTAGAGGAAATATAGGTTTTTAAAAAGAAAAAAATCAGTAAGTCTTCTTATCCACATGTGATTGATTAGATATAATTGATGATGATGAGGACTAGAAGAGGTTGGTGGGCAATCGAATCATATCACAAAATGAGTTCGGGGTTCATAGATTCAACCGTTTACATGTTCATGATCGGTATAACCATACTCCTGGAAGCTTCATGTATGCGTATATTCTATTTCTAATGAGATTAAAAGAGAAAGTAGATCCACTTGGCAACTTGATTATGTAATTAGCTCCATGTACATGGCAGCGGTGGTTGATTATGAAATTTCAGGGGAAAATAGGTTTGGAAAACTGAAAAGTGGTCGGGCCCTTGGAGGGGCTGTACCTAGGTTTTAAAAACTGATTCAGAAATGGAATCGTTCTAACTACCAGTTTTTGGGTAAGTGGTTCAACCGTTTGGGATGAACAGTTTGGACGGTTTGTATATTAGAGCAAATGTTTATATGAGATTTGTCCTAATATGCAAATCTCATATAAGAAACAAGAGATGTCGACTGAGAAAGCCAGAAAGGAGAACTGTTGTCGGCTGAGAAAGAAAAAAAAAGAAAGAAGAAGAAGGAAGGAGAGAAGGAGGGACGAAGAAGGAAGAGGAGGAGGATGATTCGATGTTCACCGCCGACGGCGGCGGCAACAGATGCAGATCTGAGATCTGAGTTCTCTAAAACACCTGTAGTCTTCTTCTTCTTCTCTTTATGCTAGATCCCAGATTTGAGTTCGTGTTTCAGACTAGATCTCAGATCCGAATTCTCTTCTCTGCAACTTTATATTGCGAACCGCTAGCCGGGTCAAACGAGTCGACGGTTCAACCACCAGGGTTAGCGATTTTCTAACGAAGTCAATGGTTTTTGACCTAAGAATGGGTTAGGGGTGAAAAAGAACCAGTTGCTTTGATGGTTTTCGGGCCGAATGGTCCGACTGTCTGGGTCAACAATGGTTCAAAAACATTGGGTTGTACTACATATCTTCCGAAAAGGGATCAAGACGGTTGTAATTCATTGGGATCTGCTATTCATAAATTGTTCTCACATCCTTACCCATAAAACACCATGAGATCACTGTCGTGTATTAGGAACATCTCCCCATGAATAATGAATTCGTATTAGTTGAATAGGATGACTGTTCAACATGTTGTAGAATCAATAAAAATGTTCCATGCCAATAATAAATTCATAGACCCCACTTTAAAAGGTGTGGTTTCATGTACTTTAGGGTTCAACTATGATATGGAAAAGATATGATATCTGAAAAACTTCTGATCAGTCAACTGGAATCATAGACGTGATAGCCAATCAGGTGCAATTTATCAAAAGATATGACATCATCATTTCTGATATTACCATTGGGAGATGTTCCCAATACATGGCGGGGATGTGCTGTGAGGGCTGATTTGATCTCCAAAACTCTTTCCATACCATATCTTTCTTGCATCATAGATTTTCCATGTGAAACATTATCAGGTTCCACAGCCCGTGGAACAGCCATCGCATTCATCTATTTCTTGCTCATAATGTATGGAGGGTAGGGATGTGAGAATAACCCATAGATTTGAGCTTGTAGTAGTTCCCTATAAATCAGCAATCTGAAGAGAAGATAAGAGAAGAGGAGAGAGACAGGGGGTGGTAAACAAAGAGTTCACATCTCTGCCCCACAAGGAGCCGCCCCACAACGCCCCACAACACATCCTTGCCATGTATTGAGAACATCTTCCAATGATGACATCATCGGGACTGGTATTATCATCGAGAGATGTTCCCAATACATAACGGAGATGTGTTGTGGGGCATTGTGGGGCAGAGATGTGATCTCGTAAACAAAGGGTCTAAGAGTCAATGCCACATCATCCAAGGTGCCAATTGTCAACTATTATAATTTACTTTTAATTATTGCTTGGTGACCTAGATTAATTGCTAGGACGAGTTAACTCGATTATGATTCAAATGTCTATGCTTGTACAAATAGAATATAACAGTTTTGATCCAATAGTAAAAATTACAAACACATGGGATTTGGGTAGGAGATACACACCTACAAGCTACAACTCAATTTGCCATCTAGATACTTGAATGATATTGTGAAAATCTCAATGCTTGAAAACATGGTTTTCAAAACCGTATAGGACCTGAAAACTCGAGAATTGGTTAGGTAATTGGTTCCATTTCACCTTAAAATCGCTTTCTGGCCAAAACCGTTGATTTGGTCAGTGATTTGTTGACTCAAGCAGTCAAACTGGTGACTCAGATAACATTTTTTGGTCGCTTATTTATTTTTTTTAAGTCAAAACAAGTTATTTGTTTGAACCGAACGGTCGAACCGTTCGACTTGCGAACCAGTCCTCAAAATGGTTTCCTGTTCAGTATAGTTTTAAAAACCTTGCTTGAAAAGGATTTCATGCAGCAACTTCTAGCTTTGGAGTTGAGCCCCACCCCCAATAGCCTACAAGCCATATTTGGTGAAAACTTAAAGAAGACAAAAAATGACTTCCTAAAAGCAAAAAATATGGCTTTTTCTTGAGGCTTTTCCAAAGCAACTCAATGAAAGCAATTGAACCTACGGGTCCTTAATGAAGAGATAAAAAACCAACATTATATACAATATGTATATACATATATGAAGAGATGGCTATAAATAAATAATTTTATTGGTAAGGAAAATATTCATTAAAGCTAGAAAACAAAGATAAGACAACAAAGATTAACCATCGGAACTAATAGGACTAGACTCAGACTCTTAAGAACTACAAACAACCAATTAGGAGGAGAATGGATAAACCATCAAGAACAACCAACAATGATTAACCATTAGAACTAAAAGGCCCCTACTGCATAGATGGACCGCTTCATTACAAAACCTACTAACATGACTAAACTAAATGGATAAACCATCACAAAAATGTCTTATGTCCATGATTAAAAACATTAACTCCTTCTGTTAGGCAGTGTATGCCTTTAGCTCTAATAAGATTGATGTACATAAATATTTATTAGTAAATGAATAAAGTACATTATTGTTTCATGTTCTTATCAGCGTATTTTATGTGAATTACTCCTTAAATTGGACACTTATGAGGCTTGTGTTGGTTTAAAATGTTTTCAGTCATTGGATAGACTTAGGAAGTTTATCTTGACAAGACTAACACCGCTATACTGTTGAACTAGTGGAGCAACTTGTCTTAGTTGCTAGGGTTAGACCCCAAGTACAACTAGTGGGTGTTTAGAGGAAATACTAAATCCGAACCAATTTTTAGTTATGCCTTAGGCCTTGGAGATAGATGGACAAAACTGGAAAGTTGCACTTAGCCCCATACTTGATTATGATACTGCACTTGGACTGAGTTGTATTTTATGTGCTAACTAGTGAGATCCATCTAGGAACAAATACATGGGCATATTTGGTCAATTTGGAAAATTACCTGAGTGGGCGATCATAGTGATAGGACTAGCCATTTTGTCCGACAAAGTGAATATCAGGGTTTACACACTCTTTGATGGAAACCTAAACTTATAGTAGTAGATTTTGATTGTATTTGAAATCTGATTTGCAAATTGTATTTATATGCTATATTACAATTTTATGAAAAAGGTTTGCAAAAGGTCTTAATCCCAGGATCCATCCAAGCAGAGAGTGTGACTATATTTTACAACCAGGGAAGATGTCATTCCCTGTGGGTAGTGTTTTGATGATTATGGGCCGAGAGATTAGGTTAGGTGTAAAGACCATTACAGGACTAATTACCTGATGGGCTTTATCTTATATAAATCCATTATCCTTGAGTCTTCATAGGGTGGCTAAATCCATGGATCATTTATGTGTAAATGTTGGGCACAAACTAAGCCCAAGCTGATTAGGTCAAGGGTTCACTAATCAAAGTAGTGAATTCGGCCTAACCTCTTGTAGAGGTAGGGCCAAACACTTGTGGACTTGTATGAGAACTTTGTGGGTTCCATGACATACAATATTAAAGCTCAAAATGGCCATGCAACACCTTGGGACATGAACCATTAGAGAATACCTTCTAATTAGAAGGTGCAAGTCAAGTTGGGTTGGGTCGAGGTTAACCCTAACCCTATCCTAACTGTGGAACCCTCAATCGTAACACTAATTCAATAGGCTTGGGTTGGGTTCAGGTCGGCCCACTACAAGAATACCTTCTAATTAGAGGGTGCTAGTCAGGTTGGGTTGGGTCGAGGTTAACCTTAACCCTATCCTAGCTGTGGAACCCTCAATTGTAATACTAATTCAATGGGCTTGGGTTGGGTTCAGGTCGGCCTAACTTCTCTATTTTCTACCAAATGTTTTTTGTTTTCTAGGCTCAAAGGTTGAGGTCAATTCAGTTCAACATTATTATGTGATGGGATCTGCTTCTCACACCGACCTAACAGCCACATCCTATCGTGTATTGAGAACATCTCCCATGAATAATAACTTACAAGTATAGGAAATGTTCTTGATGATGTGTGACTGGAATATGCTGCAAGATCGATGTGAGGAATGCTCTTTGAGGAGCAGGTCCAGACTCCGTTAGTATATATAAAAATACATGGTTATTATGCTTTTAGAAGATTCTATCTTCAAACTTAAAATTGTTGACATGCATATACACATGCATGCATATAGATATATGAATAGATCATACATATATACATACATTAACGAAGTGCACATATACATATATACTACATGCAAAAATATTATATATATATATATATATATACTTATATACATAAATAAAATGTTTATATGATATTTATACGTAAAAATATAAAATTAAATTGGGCTCAGATTGAATTATTGGCAAAGGCCTCAACCCTAATCCAACCTGAAGTTAAATTGGGTTCATACTAAACCCTAACTTCAATCCAACCCTAACTGCTAGCCCGGCCAAGTTGCAGTATTATTTCTACTGCTACTCGCATTTAGATAATGAGGATATTTGTGAAGAAAACAGAAAGATGAAGAATATTTTTCATAATTTTTTAATACAGTGGTCTAATCCCTCCCTACGGCTGTGTTTGTTTTGCTAAAACAAGAGTGAATCAGAAGGTTGAAGGAAATTCTTCCCTTGTAATTTCTAACACAACCTAATGGTATCAACGCGCGGTAAGTAAGTATGGCTGATAAAAAGGACGCTATAAAACTCAAGCTAAAAGCCAAAGGAGCAGTTTAGAGAAGCTTCTCACAGACAAAAATTCCTGTCCTTTCTTAGAAAGCTCCTACTTCCTTCTTTTAGTTGCTCTGCATGAAGAAATGGTCTTGTATGTATCTTCTTATTCATTACAAAAGCACCCATGGATATAAAATATTTTAAACATCCTTTTACTCATCTCTGCTTCAGTTTAGGAAATACTCATTTGAAAGTTTGTTGCATTGTCTCTTGGATTCCTGTGCTTTCTATTTGGCATAGAACATTTAGGATCTTTTTGATTTGCAGTTGGAATCGGAATTGGAATTAGAATTGACTATAATGGATTCCTATTCTCAAAGGAGAGGGAGAGACATTCCCTTCAACTGGAAGAATGCCATCCAACTAGGAATATGAATCAAATGCTGACTCCATCCAACCAAACGATTGGGATGAAAATGAACCATTTCAATTCTATTCTAGGCACTATTCTTATGAACCAAACGGACCCTTAATTGCGTATATACCATTGTATTCTAATCTTATGAATTTATAATCTATCATTTTGGGCGATTGCATAATGCATACCAACCGAAGAATGGTTGTGGGTTTTCTCAAGCAAAAGCCCACGAAAGACTTGCTACGATGATAGTGGAAATCAGACCAACCATCCAATAAGGCCCATTTGGATTAGTCAAATCACACATCACACTATGGCTTTGCGATAGCGTCGTTCTCCGAGTGGTTGTACTTTTTTATAGCACTCGCAGTCGTAGCTTCCTCGAAACAGTGCCTTCTTTTTTGCCACGTATGGGCGTACGACAAAGTTGGCAATTGGGCAGATTTTAGTCTTGTTAGAACGTGTGGACCTGTTCTGAACCGACACCACGGCTCTGACGTGTAAACACTATGATTGATATTATCAGTTGAGTGGCACGAGCAAATGCACGTGTAAATGGAAAGAGAAGACACAGTGGAAAAAAATAAGTGGATTTATTCGGTTAAATTATTTGGTTGTGAAGCCCTTTTGGGCTGTGTTTGGTTTGATAGGAAGTAAGAAAAAAACAGAAAATCAAGGAAAACTTTTATGGGAAAGTTTGTGACATTCCTTAAGAACTTCCTCTCAACTTTTCTGTTTATTTATTTTTTCCTTATTTTCCCTACCTAACCAAATACAGCCTTGGGTTTAATTAAGCGAGTTGGATTAGTTATTCACCATGTGATCCGGATCAAGTCAGAAGGGCTCACTACGATGTAGGAGATCATTCTTTCAAAATTATAATGTTCTCCAATAATTATATTTTTTGTTTTTGAGAATAAAAAGTAAGTTGATTTTATTTCAAAAATAGTTCAATTTCTTTTGTAACATTAGACTTATGGGTTTTAATACAAAAACAAGATACAATTTATAAAAAAATGATATCAAATCATTCAATGAATACATGTTTTTCAAACTAAAAGTTCAAGAAGGAATTTATTTTCCATGCTTTTTTTTTTAAATTTTACGAATCAATTCATTTTCAAACCAAAATGGTTTTCATTTATTTTTAGAATTCAAAGCGGAACAACTAATGGCGGTACTTGCTGTTTCTTCTCTAACACCATTTTCCATTTTCTAAGAAAACGATTGCTGCAAAAGATGCCATTTTCTCAGAAAATGGATTCTTTTGTTTGGGACCATTACTGTCACATAATGATGCATCAACATTTTATTACCAACAGCAGTAAAAAAGGACATTTTCTTCAAAAAAATGGCATCGGTTCCAAACATTCTTGGCCATGTCAGAACGAACGGAAATATAAATGTGTATCAGGTTTTTCTTTTTTGGGCCAATCTCACTTTACCCCATTTAATAAATTTGTATACTTTCAAACAATAACTAACAAACAATGGGAGAAATTAATGCCAAGACTAGCGATATATAATGTCATGACTCATGAGTGCAGCTTTTGGAAATTACAACCTTTTGATCTAGTGAAGCATGGGAATATGTGGTCTTTTAATTGGGATATGGAGGCCGGTTTATCAAAAAGGAAAACTAGGTTCGATTAAACCGGGTCCAATTAAAACAGAAATAAAAATCCAGCAAATTCTGGAGCAGGAGTGCAACTTTAGATTTGTTACGTACGTAACGCCGTGGACAAAGACAAACTACAAAGAAAGACACGATGGCAAATCTGATAATTTGATGGAATTAAGGGGCAATCGGAAATTCATATATTTTACACCGCAGGGATTCTGACCATTATAAAAGGAGCCAATCAACGTAGAAGAGATTTCTTATCAGTTATCTCTGCTCTGCTCTGCAGCAACTCCTTTTTATAATAATTCTTTTTTTTTTTTTTGGGCAAAATGGGAGCCCCGCAAATATTTTCCTCGTTTCAATCAATCCACAAATATAATTGACACTTGACAGACAAACAATAGAACATCATTCTTTGTTTGTTTACTCCTTTTTCAGGGATAGATAAGGTTTTGGGGTTTCTATCCTACCAAAGTTCAGTCTTTTTAATAAGAATTTCAGTGCGGATTTCTTAGAATTTTGATTAGGGTTTCTCTCTGGGTCTTTTCTGAAGTGGGGTTTTTGTATAATTGAACTAGAGGAAAGAAGAAGACCTTCTTCCTTTCCTTTTTTTTTTCATTGTATTTGCAGTTTTAAGTGATTTTGCCCTTTTAATGGTTTAATATCACTAGAGATTTATTGGCGTTTTTTTCTTCTTCTGCAATTCGACCAATAATCCATCCTTAAGCTGGTTGTCTGTTTTAGGGAAGAATTTGGACGAAATTGACTGATCCATTCATCCACTGGTTTCTCTCTCTGTTGATGCTTCTATCGCTTCCTTTCAACAATTCGATTAGGGTTGCAATTCGTATTCAAAGCTGGACGGCTTTGTCTGTTAGGGCATCTTTGATATTGATCTGGTTAATTCTTTCTTTGTGTTTGTTCGTTGAATCCGTCGAGAGACTCGAAACCATGAAGGTCCATCCCGCTCCCAAGAAGCGAAACATCACGTTTCGATACGACCACAATTCAAGCCTCTCTGAAGCCAACAGGATCATGAACAGGCAGAAGAAGCTGCGTCGACTTCCTCACATATTCAATCGGGTCCTGGAGCTCCCCTTTCGTTCCGATGCTGATGTCTCGGTTGAAGAGAATTCGGATTGTTTCCGTTTTATCGTAACCACCGATGATGTAGGCGACGATGTTAGAGCACACACGATCGAGATATACCCTGGAGTCACCAAGATTGTGATCAGGGGGACGAACGTTCTTGAACTGTCTTTGGACGAACTTGAGCTCGATCTATGGAGGTTTAGGCTTCCACCTACGACCAGGCCGGAGCTCGCTACCGCCGTTTACGTCGATGGGGAACTAATTGTGACAGTCCCAAAAGGTGCGAATGCTGACAACCCAGGTGGTACCAATGAGGAAGGGGAAGTTTGGGGGGAAGAAAATGGGGACCTCAGGGGAGGAGTTGGTCGCCTTGTCCTTGTACAGTAACGCCTTTCTTCCATTCCTGTGGCTTCAAAATGCAATTTCATTTAAGCTTGTTCATGGAACTCATTCTGTATGCTTTCTGGTTAAATTTAGAAATTGCCTTTAATTACTTGGGATGGTTGGCTCCATTTATTTTTCTTGAATTCTTTGTGGATGGTTTTAGTTCTGCCTCTGGTAAGCTGTTCGAATGACGTCTAGTTTTAATGCTTTTTAATTAATTTGATCTTCACAGTTGACATCACTCGGGAATCATTTTGTTTTGGACTTTAATCCTCTTACTTTTCTTAGAAGATAATGACATCTCTTGTGCTTTGCTTGCTGATTATTCATGAGTTTTTTTTTTTTTTTTGGTATTTTAGTTTTTGAAAATCTGGTTTTGCCATGTGCCGGTGTTTGCACCACCAAGCAAAGCTCTTTTCAGAAGCTGTATCAGAGTGTTAATTTGGTGTTCTATACCAAGGTGAAGTTTACTTGTTTCATGGTTAACTGACACAGGCATATATTCTCCTGGTTGAGTTAGTGGGGGATGTCATCCTCTAAATTCGATAACCCAATTATGTTATTCTCCTTTGAGCCATTCACATATGCAAAGTTTCAAGTAGTTGATCACTGGCTTGTGCATTTCTTATGCTTTGACAGATCTGGCAATCATATCCTTTTTTAGGGCTGCAAACAGTATCTGATTGTCCGAATTTGAATTCAAATTGATTCTATGGAGGGTGATCTGAATTTGATCAGTTTATAATTGGATCAAATATGGATCCACCCCTATCAGAATCTCATTCTATTCAATCAATCAATCAATCTATATATAGGTTTATGTTTCATATGTGTAATTTTCAATTCATAAAAAAAGTAATTTTCAATTATTTTTATTCATAAAATATAATATCAAAGTCATTTTCAGCTCATTTTATTAATACTAATATGATATTTTGATCATTTTTAGTTTAATTTATTTATTTTATTCAATATTTGTTTGCAATCTGAATTTGATTTGAATCCGGCATAAATCCAATCAGAATTTGAATATAAACGAATCAAATTTGGATCTATCTATATCCGATCCAATCTGTTTGCAGCCCTAATTTTTCGTTTAGGGATTTATATTCCCCCACAGTACATACTCATTTGTCACTGGTTTTTCTTTAGCTTGCTGGAAAGTTTTTTGAGATGGAGATTTTCATCTGGGAGTTATATTTTTTCATATTTTTCTTAACATTGTACTTCTAGAATCAATGAAAAAATTTGTCATTCCTAGATAACTTTTCCATATGAAATAAGGGAAATGTTTCCAGCTTTGGAATCTCGAAATGATGTTCCCTGTTTGGGTGAATTTTGCAAGATATTTGTCCACCTTAATTTACTTTCTGCTGAATCAAATACATAGGAACATAAGAAAATGTTTTCCACGAGGACCAATTTTTGCTAAAAAAATCCTACTGAAAGTCGCTTATTTCAGTAGTTTATATGATTTACCTACACAGATATTATGCTTCCCATCAGATTTTATCTGTCTCATCCAAAGAATCCTACTGGTACCTGGTAGCTGTTTGCGTCTATTTAGCCTTATTATTTCTATTGCATTGCACAGATCAGTCACTTGAGGTTCAACCATACATTGTAAGTTTTTGATTCGTAGACATTTTGTGTCTGAGGATGGTTTACAAAAAAGCTCCCTCCTACTTTGTTGCTTCTCCAAGCACTGCTTGTTGCTGCTGGTGTTCACCAGTGTGTTTAAATTCTGGGTGCAGAGATTGCATTTCAAGTTTTCAACGACTCTGCCAAATCTGAATTATTTTGCTTCTATATGTGCAGTTAAATAAGTGCTCAAGTTTTATTATTTTTATTTTTTATTTTTTAATCGTAGACACTGTCTTCTGTGATGCTTACCTAATGTCTTCTCTTTTTATAGTAATTGCTTTTCATGTTTAAAATAAAAATTAAGAACACATTGGAATTTATTTTTGCCTTTTAAATGCAAGTAAATTTCTTGCTCTTTCTCTTTTATTGATTATTTTACCTTATCACAGTTGGAATTGAAAGAAACCATCGGCTTTGCCTGGGTTGTCATGGACTCAGGGGTCACTGTTTGATGTGTCTCAAAGAGCCTTTTAGGTTAAAAATCGTTAGTGATTATTGAATATAACATTCCTACTGTAGGACTGTGAGAGTTTTGATATCAGGGTATCTGCATGGTTGTATTTGTTATCAGATTGGGATTTCCACTAAACAAGCTGGAGGGGCCTTGCATGTGCATGAATAAATCAGGAGGTTGAGAAAGAAAAGCCATGTTGTACATTGATGATTGATGGTCTTTCTCAACATTCAGGAGAGTCCAATGCATCATTTCAACTGATGTATACTGATATAAGTTTGAATCTACTCAGCCATGTACTAGTTTGCAGCCTAACAGGAAATGCATATTAGCCTTTATGAAAAGGGAAACATACTAGAAGGGATAATTCTGAAGTTGGGGGATAGAGCTAAGGCAACATGAAGTCATGAACATTGAACATGGAATGAAGGGGGGGTTTCTCCTTTTTATCTTAAAGCATATGAATTATACTTCTTATTTTTTTTGATCAATAACACTTTCATTAAATCATCAATAGAAGATTTACAAGAGGAAGACAAACACACTTATCTTCCAAGAGCAACAAAGGATCTCAAGAAAAAGGAAAAAGCATTAAAGTTAGAGTTTAGCCCAAAACAGTGAATCCCTTTCTGCCCCTTGTTTAGCTAAACTATCAGTTAGGGACCACCACCTGCACCAGCCACTTAAATTTCCTCTTTTCATTGTTGTACTTCCATAAGCCATTGTTATCTTTATTCTGCCACCCTATTACCACCTCTGAATCCCCTTCAATTATGAGTTTCCTGATGTTCAACTCCTTAGCTTTTTGGATTCTTTTCATAATTGTAAAGATCTCAACTCTAAGGGAGTCACCCACTCCAATTGGGCTTGAGAATATGTCAGAGATGACCCCATTCTCATCCCTAAAAACACTCCCAATCCCCTATTGTCCCGGATTTCCCCTACTACATCCATCAAAGTTTAATTTCAAAATCCAACATGTGGAGGGGTCCAAGACACACTCATTATTGACTTGGTCTGTGTGCAATTTGCAATTTCACCCCACTTCATCAACATGTCATCCACAGTGTAATTTGTGAATAGCTCCAAAGGTTTCAGCCACAACCCTAATATGTATGATAGCCCTCATATTTGCTGTTCCTCTCTCAACTTCTGAGAATATCCTGGAATTTCTTTCTTTCCAAAGTGTCCAACATACTGTAGCCCTTAGTCCTCTTCACATAGTCCTTCTCCTTTTTATCCGCTAACTGAAAAAAGAAGGGGAAAAAAGGCCCTGCAAGTCTGATGGAGGATTCCAGTTACATCCAAATAGGGAGAAAGCCCAATCCCAAATTGACCTTGCAAGATAGCAAGACACCAGTATGTGAAAATCAGTCTCCCCATCTGCTTTACAAAGAACACACCAATGAGGTGACAAACGAGTATTGAGTCTCTTCTTTTGGAATAGATCACCAGTGTTGAATTATATTTTCTCTTAGAGGTTTTAGTCCTTCAGATGTCAACTTCCTGAACATCACACAGCTCAGCTTGGAACTTGTAAATAAGCTTGTGGTGGGGACATATTTTTGGCATTTGGCTTGTTTTGTCTTGATTTGGTTTCTATTGGAGGAAAACTGAAAAACTAAACCAAGGATCTAATGGTCGTAGTCTCGACACAATTCAACTACTACCAGTGGTGGGGACATATTCTTTCTACGCAATTCAGCTTTTATTGCCTTTAGGTTTTTTGTAGCACACTAGCACTTATATAAAGTGCTAGCATCGTCATTGAGCCATGTAACTAGCTAACTTGACGACGAACTTTCCACTGGATTAGCCTTCATCCTACTACCAGCCTACCGCTGCCATGAGGGGTTTGTATCCTCCTATCAGCACGTGCACAGGGAAGTTCAACCAAGCTGCAGAATGGATTGCTGGACGGGTCAATTGAGAGAGTTGTGTGTTTTAATTTCGGCCTATGTAATGAATCTGAGTTTATGAATAATTTCGGCCTTTGTAGTTCCTTTATCTTCCTTTCTATCAAAAGACAGAAAAAAGGGTAAAAAAAGATACACTTGAAAGAATCTCGCAAAATCACAATCGGTTGATAAGGGCCGATTCATTTTTTCTTTTGAGCATATGGGCATGTGGGAATGCCAATGGTTCACCATCTATGTTGTTCCCAGAATTCCAACCCAAGAAGAAAGCATAACATTAGGAAGTCTTTCTTAGATTAGGAGCAATATATGAAAGATATGATGATCACCCTACATGGTTATTCTTCTCAATATCAAAATATATGATCTGATAGGTCTTATATTAGCAGATCAATTAATTAATAAAATATCAGCATTAGTATAAATAACTATTCTGGATGGTGATTTGGGGGGGAGGGGGGGGGTAAAGGTAAAATCTTGGGCTGACAAGCATAAGAATGTGAAGTTTGAATCTGAAAGCAGCCACTGTGTAAAAAGAAATGTAAAGGTTATGTCAATATGCATTCATTCCTCAAAGGCCCTGTGAATTATATTTCAAAAAATTTTATGTCATTAGATTAAGGTTTAAATTATGTTCATATTGCATCCGCATTGGATACATCAATATAAAGATCTTTTTGTAAATATTTAAAACTTTAAATTGATGGTTGAGACCTAATATTAAAAAAGTAAAAAAAAAGAGCACCAGTCATATCGATATGCACTGATACCCACTCAAGGGCATTGGGTGCATTGATATTTTAATCCTCGAGTAAGATTTAAACCTGGTCTTTCATATTAAAGATGTGAGAACTCACCATTAAATCATTTTATCATGGTGCAGTATTTGTTAAAATAATATAGGTTTTACATTATCTAACCCGTATACCACATTTATTCAAATAAATAATGTAATATATGAATATTCAATCAGAAAAGTTAAAAAATAAAGAAAAATAGATCATTAGTATCAATATTTTATGTATGGTAGTGAACTTCACATTGGTTTTCCAAGCATCTAAATACATATTTTACTTCACCATTTTTTTAGTTTTCCAAAGTGTATAGTTTACATCTCAAATAAACTATACAAATATTAAAATACGTATTCGTTTTATGCTTATACTTAATTTACAATCTTTTTAAGATTGATTCAGTTTTGGAATTTATGCATATCCTAGTCATTCCAATCCAAAAGTGCATCGCAATATGTATCTTTCAATTTTCCACCAACGTAAATATTGTATCTGAATCCGTTTGGGCCTTAAAATTAGTATTGTTGAAATTGTGAGATTTACTGAGTTTACCTACGTAATCCTAGTAATTCCAGAGTTTCAGGTATATCTATCGATTTCCTCTGTAGGGGACATCTCCCCATAACAAGTAGATGTTTCCAATGCACGGCTTGTTGGGATATGCTGTGGCCAGTGGGGAGCCAACACGAATTCAGTGCCTGCACACTCATTGTAACTTCTTACTTCCCAATGAACAAGACTTTTTTTGAAGGCGAACTACAGACACTTGTAAAGCAATGGAATTAAATCCAAAATTATCCCGTGAACCGCTTTTAATTTCCATCACTCATCTTCCTTTGTTTCACTGGGGGTCGCATGGGTGTGCTGCGAGCCTGTGACCACGGTCACAGAAGATGTTAACTAACTCTTCCAAGTCCCAATCCTCTTTGTCATACCGAAGCTTTGAATCTTGGCCATTATATTAACTAATTGACTGGGTCAGTAATAAAACTGAATGAAGAAAGAATGATTTAATACCCATTGACCAGAAAGATTAAGCTACATTCTTTTAAGTTACGCAGTGGTGAAGTAGCAGAAATCAAAATACTCTGCCCACCTTTTATAATATAAGGTCATGTATTGCTCCCAGACATCATCAAGTCGATTCCCATCAGATTTTCATCATGCATGAAGAATTCAAAGTACATAATCTACGATATATTAATGCATATGCAATGATGCGTGGAATGAAGATTGAAGAACTCAAGAAACAATAATTGGCTGATTGCCAACAAATGTAAGCTCATCACAACCACATAATAATGCAAATTTCAATCTTGTATGTCTAAGCCAAAGTGCTCTCTCAGAATAGTTTTAGAAGCCCTTCCAAATCCTTTGGCTACCTCCTTCATGGTTGTGAGTTTTTCGAGTTCAAGCTTTATCTGACCTACTCTGTTTATGACATTGCCGAGTAGGGCAGCAAATTTCAATCTTGTATGTCTAAGCCAAAGTGCTCTCTCAGAATAGTTTTAGAAGCCCTTCCAAATCCTTTGGCTACCTCCTTCATGGTTGTGAGTTTTTCGAGTTCAAGCTTTATCTGACCTACTCTGTTTATGACATTGCCGAGTAGGGCATCAGAGTCACTGTTGGTTGCTGTTCCAGTGCATTTCGCCAGATGAGCCCTCGATGTGTCAAGTTGTTGATATAAACCCAGAAGAAAATCTTTCTGAGCATACAGTCTTTCCTCTGCAATTCTATACTCAAATTCCTGTGATCTCTTCAAGGATTGGAGAACCTGATCGATCTTGTCCTGTAGTTTTACAGATGCAATACGATGGTCTGAAGTAATGAACATAGGTGGCTGAGATTGCTTCTGTAGTTCAAGATCCAGAGGAAGCTCCAAGTCTGTTCTGAAATCAGGAATATCTTCATCATTTGCATCTTCTGGACTCCCTAGCAAAGTTGCAGTTTTTAAGAAGGGGGAAAAATGTAGAGTGAAACGTCAGGTGACTAGCAGAGTGCAGTGGTAGAAAGTAGAGAATTAGTAATATTTTTTAGGTAAATAATAGCTTCTATTTTTAATACTTAAAAATATAAAAAATATAAAGAAATTGTACAACTGATCACCCTCTCAGTCCATTCCTCACTTATCCACTATGACAGTATTAAACAGTACCAAATATTTCCTTTTCTAATTCTAGACATATTTGCCACTTCATGTGCTTTTCCATTCCTTTCTCTTTGCATTCATTATGTTCAGAAAAACCAAAAAGTTGCTGAATATGTTGAACGAATGCTTTTTCCGACCAGATGATGATGTCTGAGCAGTAGATGAGTGCATGATCAAGAAAGTCCATGGTAAACAATGTGCCTTAAGCAAAACCTTTTTTCACCACATTTTTTCTATTATATATACATTGTCTATATTACATGTATCCTAGCTCCTAAATAGCATGTTGCTTAGAAGCAAAGGGGAATTTCAGCTTCTCCATGTCATTTTTAAATTATTAATATGTTGTCATATGTTGGTTTAACATATCTTCACAACATTGATGCAGCATTATGGAAATAATAAGGAATGGAGTTTAGAAGCAAACTAACCAGTTGATACAGGCGAAGCATTTTCCTCTTTCCAGATGTCCTTAAGATCAGCTCCGCATTTAAGCTGATGTACATATCAGATGGTCATACTGCTGGTTGAGAAATTGTATAATGAGACAATATGACTCTTGCAAGGAAGAATTTCATTGAGTTAAATTATATCCATCATAGATTAACCTCACCTTTGTCATTGCTAATCCAATGCGATGCAACAACTTCTTTGCATCTGTTTGTTGTGAGCCATACACAATGCACAAACCCAGGTTTAATATCTTCTCAATGTCATCTCGGGAATCAAGAGACTCACAGGTCATTACAAGCCGTGTAACATATGGAATGAGACTTGTCCTCTTATCACAACGTCTACAGTAGTACTCCACATCTAAACCAATGCTTCCTCCAACAGTCCCAGCCATATATGAACGGAGAGCACAGTCCATGTGTGCAACATGTCCACAAATATAATTGTCACCCACTCTTGCTTCACACTTAACGAAGCTATAACCCCCGTAAGCCCAATTAATAGTCTTACAACAAAGAATACAACAGCAATTACGACAAAAACCAGGTTCACTGCAGCATATATCACAATCCATAGATGCTAGAGAGTAGGTCCTTGCTTGTAATTGGAGATTGCAGATCCTGTTTCTAGCCTTGCAATCCATACTCTCATGATTTGAGTCATATCCAGAATGTTCAGCCATCTCTTCATCAGGAAGCATGCCAAGTGAATTGCTTTCATCTGCATTTCACCACAGAATAAAAAGTTTCTTATGCAATAACTCTATGCTAAAACTTAAATATGATGTAATGTATGTAGAATCAACAGAGGAGCAATTTAACACATGTATAGAAGGAAAAAGGAAAAAAAAAAAAAACATAACCCAGGAGGTGCATACAGGAAATCAACAGTATAAATTGTTTTTAAGTTTTAGCAATTCTAGAGGAAGAAGCATAGCATGATGAAAGAACACTACAAGCATGATGTGGTGGAAAAATCAATGCATTTCATGTGGGAAGTAAAGATCCTCCAATCACCCATATATGGTTTGCTGACACCATAATTTTTGTAGCCCCATTTGTCAAGCAATAGAGGAAATGACTAACAATTGCTTTTTTGATAATTAATGAAAAACAATTTTAAGAAGTTACAATTGTGCAGTGGCATCAGATCTAACAACCAATTTGAAGAAGAAATTGGTTGTTGGAATTGGGACAACAGAGGACAACTTCTTAGGTTGGTCTCAGAGTGAGCAAGAAGTTGAGAAGGATGGAGAGGGTTCGAAGTGACGGAGATTTCCAAGCAGCAATCAGGTGGATATCTGAACTGTTTATCGAAGCAAAGAAAATACTGCTTGAATAGGGAAGGGTTAGAGGTAGGAACCTGCTGAAAATCAGAGAAGATAGGAGGGCGACAATTCTCTTGCCTGAGGAAGCTGTGTTGTGGTTGAAAGGGGTATTGGAGTAATCAACTCTATCAGGATAGTAGGCTGGAAAAATTCCATGGAGATAATAGGGAAGAGGTTTGAAGTTGAGTTGAGAAGGAATGGTAAGGGGAGGAACAGAGGTGGTTAAACTCTGCGGACAAACTACAACAGTATCTCCTATCTTTTGACAGGAGTACAGCCAAGGAAAAAGTATTGAATACAGATGAGCGTATTGTGCAGAATCATCCTAGCCAGTTGGTATAAGATAAAACCAATCTGGAAAAGGTAAATGGAAAACAGAGCTCCTCCCCTCGTGGAGTAGTGGCTGCAAGTTAGACAGGTTTGCAAAGGATGCTGCTTGAGGCTGGGAGAGGTAACTGGGAATGGAGAATGGTAATGACAGCTGAAGAAAAAGTAAAGGATTGAGGAGGAAAATATTGGATACGGTGGTGAAAAAATTAGAAACAGAAGCTGATGCAGTGTTAATGCTGTTAACAGACAGAAAGGTGGTCCTTGACATTGGTGATGAAGAAAGGAGCTTTACAATGATTGAATCAAAAGAGGGCTTGGTCCAGGTTCAGAACTGGACGCCACTGTACAACAAGATGGAGCACACATTTGGAAGCTTCCTGATAAATCTGTTAGGATTTTGATTCCATCTTTGGAGTAAACGAATCTTGGGAACATAGTAAGGCTATTGAGAGGAGTTTTGGAGGAGGTTAATTTTCAAGATTTACACGCTGCAGAGATTAGAATTGCAGGGGTAAAACCAGAACTCCTACCTAGATCAGTTGAAGTTTTTTTATGGTGCCTGGTATCATATCTGGCTGCTATCAGAAGTGGAAGCATCTCTTTGAGGACGAAGAGCCAAGGTTGAAGATGATCCTGATGTGGCAGGCTGTTATATACATGGCACATGAACATTGGTGAGAAAGGGTGTGCAGGGGAAGTCCAAATGGGAAGTTGGAACGTCAGTGGAGGAAAACCAAACAGCAAGCAATCTATTTAAAGAAAGAAATTCACAAGTTTTTCAATTAAAAGAAAAAGAAGAGGGTCGGTTATCTTTTGCTGATGTGGCTAGGGGAGGGTGTGGCTCGACTACAAAACTGATGTGAACTGCTGTCTTTAACCCAACCGGGAGGTAGAGCGGTTTAGCTTCTGGGACAGGTAAAAGAAAAACCGACCCATGTGATATTTTAAGTGATTGCCTAGATCAGGGAAAGGGGCCTGCGCTTATAGACAATAGCCATCGTCTATCTTCTTCTACAAAGGGTGCTGGGTATGATGTGGCTAGGGAATGAGGAAATCCGCTCACCTGCAATCAAAGCCTTGAAAAAGACTTAGAAGAGAACTCACCATTTGGGGTGAGATGTAACTTCTTTAAGAGTTTGGAGAAAATCAACTAGATCGATTATCTCTAAGTCTCTTAAGGGTCTTCTAAGGCTTAAATTCAAGGTGTTCTCAGAAGAGGGGTGAGGAAGGCAGGAGGAAATAGTTGCTTCTTGGTCTTAACGATAGATAAAAAGTCTAGGGAAGGAGGCAGCTAGAGTATACCCCACCAAAAGTCTTACCTACCAAAACTTAATTCTGATCCCATTGTCCACCTTATACCTGATGAAAGGAAAGAAGTTACTGTGGATAGAAACGATACCTTTCCAAGGATTTATTGACTTTACCCTTTTTTTTTCTGGTTGATATGACAAGAAAGAAACTCAAGGATGTTTTAAAACAAAGGCTGTCAAGAGGATGTAGTGTGGCAGAAAATTGTGGGGAAACTGTATTCTTGGTCTTCAGCACAGTTAAATGTTGACAGTTCTTCTGTAGTTCTCTTTTTTATTTATTTTTGGTCAGCTAGTTCTCTTTTGATTTTGGAAGTCTTTGTAATTCCCAATGGGATAGTGGTATGAATGATTTTTGTATTCTCCGTTGTACAGCCACTAGTTGTACATGGTTTGGTTTTTTAATGAATTGATACTTTACTAATCAAAAAATCCAGTTCAAATGGAGATTGCTATCCCAACCATTTGTGCTTGAACCATACTTGCTGGTGATGACAGCTGCCCAAAGAGCATTGGACCCAATGGGGAATCTCCAAAGCCATTTTCCCAAAAGAGAAGCATTCTTTTTTATTAGATGTCCAATTCCCAGACCTCCTACCTCCTTAGGCTTGCACATTTGTTCCCAGCTCATTAAGTGATTTCCTTTCTCCTTCCACCTTCCCAAAGAAAATTTCTTTGAAGTTTCTCAATTAAATTTCTGACTTTGGTCGGGATCTGAAAGATTGAAAGAAAATAAATTGGCAAGTTTGTTAATGAGGCCTTTAAAAGAGTGAGTGATGTAGGACCAGCTCAGTTCTAGTCCTTAGAGAATGTTGAATGGTTTTCTTGATCAGAATTTTATGGTTGTTGATGGCTGTAATGGCTTCTTAAAGGAATAAGAGAGAAAATAGGGAGAGAAAATACCTGGAATCACTCAGAGTGCCTAGAATCACTCTAGGGCATGGGAATCACTCACCATAGTTAGTAGCATAAGCTGAAGAAAACGCAATATATTTCATTCCCTTTGTGTAAAATGTCCATACATATTTATAGACTCTAAACTCATAATAATCCTAGGAGTCAAAATGTTAGACTCAATAATCCTAGTAGGACTCAAACTAAGCTGTCATACCCTATTTCAATTCAAAGAAGACTCAATAACTCTAATCCTATTTATGCAATGACTCTAAAATTTTAAACATAAAAAACTATAACTAGACAAATTAAACCCTATCATTGGACCCCCACAGAAAATTGCAAAATGACAAAAATACCCCTACTATCCAAAAATACAAAAATACATAAAATTTCATAAAATTCCAATTTTGACTCTTTAGCTCTTGCGTCAGTGAGGCTTCCTCCTTTTGATAAATAGCACATCTTCCAAGTGCCTAATTTCTTCTTGCATTTCTCCACCATTGGTCCTAAGAAGCTTAAAGTTTTTAGGTTCCCACCAAGAGGCATCCCTAGATAGGAAATAGGGAGTCTCCACTTTACACTCCAAAATGGCTTTAAAGCTCTCTAGAACTGAGTTTATGGCCACAATACTACTTTTGAAGCAATTAACCCTCATTCCAGTTACCATCTCAAAGTAGTTGATTACCCTTTTGGTATGTAAGATGTTTTTCAAAGATGCTTCCAAGAACAAGCTAATGTCATCAGCAAACTATAAATAAGCAATACATACAGCATCTCTTCCCACTTCAAAACCTTTCACCTGACTTAAACTCTTGGCTTTGTCAAAAAGTTGGCTAAAGATATCCATCACCAAGGTGAAGAGAAAGGGGGGAGAGGGGGCAACCCTGTCTTAGCTCTTGACTTGCCTTCAAATAGCCTTTGGGTTCTCCATCTATCAACACTAAGAACCAAGAAGAACTAATGCAGCCTCTGATCCACCATACCCATCTACTACCAAAGCCTCTTGCCTTTAGGATGTGTAGTATGCAATTCCAATCAACTTTATCATAAGCTTTTTCAAGGTCAAATTTGACAAAAACCCCCAGCTCACCATTTAGTCTTCTATCTTCAAAACATTCTGATTTCTGCAAGAAGAAAGATCTCGATCAAGAGATGAGAGGAGGAGGAGAGAAGAAGAAGAACGAAGAAGAAAGAAGAAGAAGAGAGGAGAGAAGAAAGAGGTGAAATATTTAGACCCAAAAACGTAAACTAGCGGTACCCAGGATTTGTATTTATAAGTTAAGGCGACTACATAAAAAGTAAAAGGTTAAAAAGACAAAAACGCCCCGGTGCCACATAACTGAGATTACATCACTCCCCCTCAAGTTGGGGCGTAGATATCAATCATCCCCAACTTGTCACAAAGATTATAGTGCTGCATGGAATTTAATCCTTTAGTAAGGATGTCTGCCAGTTGTTCCTCAGAGCTGATGTAGGGAGTGCAAACTTCTCATTTTTCCAAATTTTCCCTGATGAAGTGTTCGTCAACCTCTATATGTTTAGTTCTACATGGAGAACAGAGTTGGTTGAAATGTTAATAGCAGCCTTATTGTCACAGTATAATGACATAGGATCACTGAGAGGAAAGCCCAATTCACCCAAGAGATTCTTTATCCATAGAAGTTCTGCCACACCATGAGACATGGCTCTATATTCAGCTTTTGCACTTGATCTGGCCACCACACTTTGTTTCTTACTCTTTCTTACTCCTCTAAGTAACCAAGTTTCCCCCAACAAAAGCACAATAGCCACTGGTAGATTTTCTATCATCCACATAACCAGTCCAATCTGCATTAGTGTAAACCTCAACTCTCATATGCCCATGTTTTCCAAACAGGAGTCCCGTCCCAGGGAATTTCTTCAAATATCTAAGAACTCTGTGTGCTACCTCCAAGTGTGTGGCCTTGGGAACATGCATAAATTAACTAAGGACTCCCACTGCATATGCAATGTCAGGTCTTGTCATAGATAGGTAGAGAAGTCTGCCCACAAATCTTTGATATTACTTCATATCTGCTATGGGCTCATCACTACAATCCCCAAGCCTGTGGTTTACATCTATAGGAGTGTCAGCAGGTTTTGCTCCAATCTTCTCTGTATCTTTCAAGAGATCAAGAACATATTTCCTTTGGGAGATGAAGATACCCTGATTAGAGCGGGCCACTTCAATTCCAAGGAAATAACGTAAAGGCCCCAAATCCTTCACTTCAAGTTGAGTGGCCAAGAATCTCTTCAATCTTTGTATCTCTGAGTTCCAATCACCGGTGATAATAATGTCACCAACATACACAATTAAAGCTACCATTCTTCCTTGCTCTCTCTTCACAAAGAGTGTGTGATTAGACTGGCACTACTTGAAACCCATCTGTTGAACTGCATTGTGGAACCTACTGAACCAGGCCCTTGGAGACTGTTTTAAACCATACAAAGATTTCTTCAGTCTACATACTTTCTGCTCATCTCCTTTAGCACGAAAACCTGGAGGTTAGATCATATACACTTCTTCTTCTAAGTCACCATTCAAAAAAGCATTTTTAATGTCCAACTGATGAAGTTCCTAATCTAGATTTGCTGCTAAAGAAATGAGGACTCGAATAGAATTCATTTTTGCTATAGGTGCAAAGGTTTCCGCATAATCAACTCCATACACCTGTGAAAAACCTTTTCCAACTAGCCAGGCCTTGTACCTCTCCACTATGCCATCTGCCTTATGTTTCACAGAGAATACCCATTTGCACCCCACAGGTTCCTTTCCTTCAGGAAGATCTACCAGCTCCCACGTGCCATTTTTGTGAAGGTCATTAATCTCCCCCTTCATTGCATCTGTCCATTCAAGAGTAAGTAAAGCTTCTGCAACACTCTTAGGAAGGGAAATACTGTCAATAGCAGAGAGGAAAGCACGGAAAGAGGGTGAAACATGCTCATAGGATAAGGAAAGGGCCATCGGGTGGTGTATGGTGCATGATCTAACACCTTTCCTCTTAGCAATAGGAAGATCCAGATCACAATTAGAAGTATCAATATCAATGGGCTCAGGAATGTCAACTAGAACAATAGTACCTGGATGCGGTGATTGATTTAACCCCTGAGAGTTCGATGGCACAGGTTGCACAGCTTCAGGATGCTCTGTGTCTATTAAACTTCATTGATCACGGCCTTGACTTTTGTATCGTTGTCTATGAAAGACTCGAAATGGAGGGGGGTCAGGAGGAGAAGGCAACAAAACCTATCTCTGTTTCTCCTCACTTGGACTCTCCCCTTGAGGAGAAGCAAGAAAGAAAGGCACATCTTCAAAGAAAGAAACATCCATAGATACAAAGTACTTTTTGGAAATAGGGTCAAAGCAACGATAACCTTTTTGGGAAAGGGGATAGCCAAGGAATACATAAACAATGGCTTTGGGATCTAACTTACCACGAGTAGGTGATAGATCATGGACAAAACACTTACACCCAAAGACACGCAAAGGGATAGGAAACAATGGAGCTGTAGGAAAGATGAGCTAATGAGGGGACTTGAATTCCAAGAGACGATATGACATTCGATTGATAAGATAAGCCGCAGTCATAACAACATTCACCCAGAACCTTTTTGGAACATTCATGTGTATCAACAACCCTCAAGCAACCTCTAAGAGATGACGATTCTTTCTCTCTGCAACCCCATTCTGTTGAGGGGTTTGAGCACAAGAGCTACGATGAGTAGAGCCACAAGTTTCAAAAAATTCTGAGGTCACCATGAAAGTACTTTTTGTCATTGTCTGATTGGAAAGTTCAAATCTACATTTGAAATTGTGTGTATACCATACGTTGGAAGGCTTTCATAAATTTAGGAACTTCGTCTCAAGAGTGCATAGGGTACACCCACATATATCGAGAGAAGTCATCAATGAAAGATATGAAGTATCTGTAGCCATGCTTTGTTGGAATATTTATAAGTCCTCAAACATCAGAATACACAATGGAGAAGGAAACATCTGATTTTTTATTACGTAAAGAAAATGAAGTTCTACAATGCTTGCTTAGCTGGCACACTTAACACTAAAAATCATTAATAGACACAAACTTAAACAATTTTGGAAACAAATACTTTAAGGACTCAAAAGATAGATGACCCAAACGATTGAGCCACAAAGTAACCTGACTTAAATATAACTGACTCAAAGACTCTGAGGCTGCAAGACCAACTCTATTCTCTAGCACATAGAGGCCACTCACCATGTTCCCTTTACCAATCGTCCTCCCGGAGGCCAAATCCTGAAAGAGACAAGATTGAGGAAAAAAGGTTATTGAGCAGTTCAAAGAGTGTGTAATGCTGCTAATAGATAGTAAATTAATAGGCAGTTTTGGAACATGTAAAACATCTGATAGGGGTAAGCCAAATGGCAAAGATATAGATCCTCGACCAGCAATAGAGGAGAAGGATCCATTAGTTAACCTCACTTTATCTTTGCCAAAAAAAAGGGTGTATGATTGGAAAAAGGTTGACTTACCTGTCATGTGATTGGAAGCACCAGAATAAATAATCCATGGGGATTCAGAGGTATCAGTAGACACATGGAATGCAGAAGCTAAGTTACTTGAGGAAGAGGCAAAAGAGGTTGAAGGAGTGGGTCCATAATCAATTTGTGTGAGGGCCCTACCATATTGCTCCAAATGGTCACGAAAGGCAGTGATAATATTTTCCTTAAGATCGGACCTAGGGGGACAATCTTGAGAGTTCATAGTAGTTCCTCCACTCTGATACTCATGAGAGGCCAAGTTAGCCGAGGTGAACCTTTTCTGATTTGGTTTCTTGTTCTGTTCTTGTGCTGATTTCTTATTTAGGTCTTGTGCCCACTTCGGCTTGCCATGCAATTCCCAGCATGTCTCCCATGTGTGTTGGGATTTCTGACAATGAGAGCACCACGGTTTATCCTTATCATCAACCCTTTTCTGACCATCCTCCCTTTTTTGCTGAATTGATATTACCTCTTGCGGCTAAGGCAATGGTCTCCCCCTCGGGAGGATTCATGGAAGATTTCCTACTTTCCTCGGATTGAACCAACGCATACACTTCTTGGACAGAGGGAAGATCCTTGCTGCCCAAAATTTGAACTCGAATGGGTTCATATATGGGATTAAGTCCCAACAGAAAAGCAAACACCCGCTGCTGTGACACTAACTGTTTGTAGGCTTTGGCATCATTTTCAATCTCCCAGTCAATCTTCTGATAGTAATCTAACTCTTTCCAGATAAATGTGAGGGCAGAATAGTAGGTGGATAAGCTTCTTTCCCCTTGTTTACACGTTGCGGACTCGACTTGCAATTGATAGATTCTAGCATAGTGCCTCTGTTCGGAGTAAGTTGACCTTGCTTGTTCCCATATTTCCTTGGCTGTTTCAGCCGACATAAAGTTCTGCTTCACTGATGGTAGCATAGTAGTCAAGAGCCATGACATAATCATGCAGTTTTCCTGGTCCCACTTATCATATTCAGCCGTACCAGTCCTAGGTCCTTTCACTTTTCCATTGATATACCATGCTTTACCCCGGGCTGTGATGTACAGCCGCATCTCCTTAGACCATGTCAAATAATTTCTGCCATCTAAGGGAGTAATGGTCGTTGGAAAGCTCATGGAGTCAATACTGTTGTTCATTCCTCCTTGGTTAAAAGAGGCTCCAGAGGTTGCTGAATCTTCAGAATTCATGACTGACGCTCACTAAGACAACAACAGTCCCTTCACTTCAGTCAATACACACAAATGTACTACACAGCCCTTACTTTAAGTTTTCTGACAGTTAGAACACAATCACAGCCCTTGCTGCAACACACTCTCACTGATCTAACAGGCCTCTCCAAGGCTAATATAAGCCACAAGCATCAGTACACGGTTGCTGTAACAGTCAACCAAACCAGGTCACTCATGACCTACAACTAATTCCACAAGTTCACAGGTTTCTGGATCATCCGACCCACAAAGAAAGGGTTAAACCTCCCTTATACCATTCGGTCAAGGCAACCCTCAACCTGTTCTTGGTACCAGCACCAAGAACCAAAGAAAAAAAGTTAAAAAAAAACCTGTCCAAGTTCAGTTCAGGTGGTTTCTGGATTTTTCAGTCCAAGAATAATAAAAGAGAATAGAAAAAAAAGCAGCCACCAACCTCTTGGAAGGACTCAACCAGTCATCAAGAATTTTCTGCAATCACTTCAGTTGATTTCCGCCCAGAACAGGAGAGGGAGATCCAGCCGATGAGTTCTCAGGTCCAGAATAATCTTCTGCAATCACTTCCGTTGAGTTTCTGCCCAGAACTGGAGAGGGGGATTCAGCCGATGAGTTCTCAGGTCCAGAGATGACTTCGTTTCGTCATTCTCAGTCAAGTGAACACAGAGGATGTCATCGACCAAAAAAATTTACAGAGCACCAACCTGCTCTGATACCATGATTTTGGCAAGAAGAAAGATCTCGATCAAGAGATGAGAGGAGAGAAGAAAGAGGCGAAATATTTAGACCAAAAAACGTAAACTGGCGGTGCCCAGGATTTGTATTTATAAGTTAGGCCGACTAAATAAAAAATAAAAGGTTAAAAAGACAAAAATGCCCCTGCGGCACATAACTGAAATTACATCGCATTCATTTGTAATTAGAATGCTATCCACAATTTGTCTTCCTTTCACAAAGCAAATTGATTTGGAGAGGTCAGTTCTCCCAAGACTAAGAACATTATTTTCTTGCTTAAAACCATTTTTAATAACAAAGGAAACAAGGAAGATCTGGTGCCATTTTTTAAACATTGTCGGCTACAACTGGGTGTTTCCTGAATGTATTTGAAGATTTTCTAAGGCAATGGTAAAGGAGGGGGTTAGGCCAAACCGTCAAAGGGGAAGAATCTACTAGAACATGGTGGCTCAAGTAGTATTGTGGGGCATTTGGGAAGAACAAAACAATCACATTTTTAATAACAAAGCTAGACTCATGGAAGAGGAATATTTCTCATATTTTTCACTTGTGCAATCTGTGGGTGCTGAATTCAGAGATGTACAAAGGTTCACTCCGAATATGCTTCAGCAGAATGTAGTGGAATGGTTGTTCTCTTCACCTAGTTCTTTAAGAGCTAATAGCCTTCCCCAGTTAAGAGAAGAGGAGGTGACTCCGTATTTTGATGGAAGTGCACTAGGGAACCCGGGATTAGCTGGAATTGGTGGTCTGTTCAAGAGGAAGGATGGTAGCCCCTTGTGGTTTTTTAGTGGACCAATTGGGATTGCAGATTCCACAATGGCTGAAATTTTAGTAGTGCTAAATGGCCTCTGTATCACAAGAAGTCTAGGCTTGACCAACATGGCAGTCAAGGGTGACTCTGGCAACACGGTAAAGTGGCTTGGGGAGAAGGAAGGTAGGCCTTGGAGATTGGTGAACTACTTGGATGAGGCTAAAGATTTGTTGTATTCCTTGAATGTAAATCTAATCTGGATCCCTGGGGCCTTAAACTCTGTAGCAGATAGTTTAGCTAAATCAAGTGCTCAAAGGGAAGCCTTTATAGTGATAGCATTATGCCCTTGTAACCTGTGTGAGGCTAGCGTTCTTTGTATGTAAAGAGACTGGGCCGAATGGGCCCTAACAACCTCTTATGTGATATCCTTTATTTTATGTTGATGGGCCTCACTTAATGGGCCTGTTATTTGTTCTTATTTTATTTTCTTTATGTAACTGCCAAGCTGGCCGCCCACTTAAGGGTATACTTGTCATCATCAATTTGTTTTAGAAATTAATAAAAATAGGGTTAGAGGAGAAGGAAGACTAATTCGACTTCTTCTCTTACCTCTTCTCTTCGACATACACAACTCTTGCACTATCATTCAGATCTGATTTGTACTGTTAATCACTGATTTTAAACCTGATATTAGAGGACTGATTCTCATCTTTGTACATCATCTCATGTACTCTTCTCTGTCTTTAATATAAAGCTACTCTTTTTCTAAAAATAAAAATTAAAAAATAAAAAACTAGCAGTATAGTATATTGTGTTAGTATCAAAATATTAGTTGTCTTGTACAATGAGATGTTGTATACATATAATCACATCAATGTTTTAAAATGCGGAGGCATGACGCAAGGTGTTCCACTACCTAGAAGCATGAGGTGTAAGTCTCCCGAACACAAGAAGGCATAAGCCTCCTTAAGAGGAGGAAGGGGGGATCTCATTTTTTCTTTGTTTTTAATAAAAAACTTATATATTAAGAAGAATAAAGATGCATAACATTAGTTGAAAGGGGGGGTCCCATCGAAGCGGAGGCAAGTGAGCGAAGCAAGACCCCCCTAACTCAAAAAAACAAATTGGGCTGCATCGAAAAGGGGAACCCTTGTTTGGGTAAGCTACCTGCCAAGCTATTAGCAGTCCTCACCCATTTCACTTGGATTAACATGTCCTGTGACAGCCATTTGAGTTTTCTGAATTCATTCCTCAAATGCCATGCCACCCCTTCCCCTTTAACCAGCCACGGAATCATAGTTTTAGAATCTCCCTCAATAATCAGCCTTCTAATACCCCGCCTTCTCAACCCCAAAAACTGCAGCCAAAAACTCTGATCTTGCCGCATCACCCTGCTCCACGGGGCCAGAGTATAAAGCAATTATGTTCTCCTCTTCATCCCTAATGACTCCTCCAATACCTAAGGGCCATGGGTTACCCAAACAGCTCCCATCAAAATTCAGTTTCTTCCAACCATTCATTGGAGGAGACTAAACCTCAACAGATCTTTGTCTTGTAGTTGAGGATGCAGCGATTGTACCCCAAGCTCTGAAGAAATCTTCAATCTTGAAATCTGAAAACAGCTTCAAACTTTTTGCCCAATGAGCTACCCTCAATGTTATAGTTTCAACCAAAGCTTCCTTGCTTCACTCCTTCTCTTCAAATATTCTTGCATTTCTTTCCCCCCACACAGTCCAAATTAACGCTGCTCTAGTGCATCTCCACAAGGTCCTACCCCTCTTTTTTGTACAGCCAATGCTAGTAGGGCTAAACAAACCCCCCAACCTATCAGGAGAAGACCACCTGCATCCAAAAGTAAACCAATCCCAAAGAAAGATAATAAACAGGCAAGAGATAAGAAGATGAATCGCAGTCTCACCATTCAACTTGCAAAGAACACACCAGTTTGGTCTCTTCCTTTGAAGTAAATCAAAGGTATTAATGCTTCAATGAAACACTTCCCACAGAAGGCGCTAATTTTAGGGGGAATGGGAGAACACCAGACTTAACTGGGAAAGAATAGGAAGAAGAGGTGGCAACCAGAGAACGAAAGGACTTGCAAGAGAAATCCCCCACAGAATTAGGACCCCGTATATTCTAGAATCGGAGCCACCTTTGCACAAGAAAACTGAATTCAACAAGCTCAAAAGATCAGTCTTCATCATCAAATAACCAATAATTGATGATTTATTAGAAGTGGTTGGACTTTCCAGGACTATCAATACTAAATTATTTAATTACGAACTACCAGGACAAAGTAACTTCCTAATGATACAAAGACAACACAACCTTGGGGTTGGGGGACCAAAAGTGCAATGAGTTTCATCATTCATGAACTGATGAAATGAGAAAAAGGAAAAGATCCCAATAAAAGAGCACAAAACCAGCTGATATATAGAATTATTGAAACAAAAAAGAAGCAATATAATTACACTAAAACATAAAATAGGGCCGTTAAATCAAAGCCATACCTTTTGTCCATGTGGAATCTTCTGAAGGGACCTTCCAACTAAAAGAAGCAAAGAAGGCATTCACATCTGCATTAGGAAATTCCTTCCGGATATACTGTTCAACTGAGTATCTGCTTGCAAAACGATATTTCCTACACAAAGTCATAGTTTTCCGAAGACTTCTTGGAGGATACAGGTACCTATCTATCCAGAAACCAGAAGAAGTTTTCCTCTTCCCCACCTTCCAAGTCCAGTTATCACCACGATTAGGCCAATCTACAGGAGCATACGGCAAACCCTCACCTGATTCACCTGCTTTAACTGGCCTGAGATGTAGCTCATTTTCCTTTGAACCAGCTGTGAAACCATTATCTTCACCAGGAATATCGAGCTCCATAGATTCTCTTTTACTGATAGTTGGCTGAGGCTGGTAAACTGTACCAAAGGGAACAATTGGTAATTGAGTGAAATAGTCATTCACTATATTGGTGCATCTTTATATGCAATGGAGAACAGAGAGATATTATTAGAAGTTCACTAAAAAGGAATTCAATCTCCCTAATAACATGAATATTTCATCTGGAAGATTGTTAGAAAATGATACACATAGATTGGCTGGTCTACACACACATGACAGAGAGATATTACTAGATTTTCGTTGAAACTAAATCTCCCTAATAACATGAACATATTATCTGGCATATTGTTTAGAAAATGAAAAGGTGACTTAGCTGGAAAACAAAATTAAGAACCATGAGAGCAAACACACAAAGAAAAAGAGTCTGGGTTCATCAGTTGGTGGTCATGTTCATAGCATATGGGTAGGGTCTCCAGTTTGTGAAATTCAACTTCTGAAAATATATACTTTTAAGCTTCTACCTTATCATGCTTTTAACTCAATCCTTCTAGGGGATATTATAAATATGCATACATGTCTAAATCACTAATATCAAGTAAGCAAGAGCTTTTATTGTGTCCTCTGGTGTATAAAATGCCTAGAGATAAGATGGATAAATACCTTGAGAGGGAAATGTAAGAATAACTAGTACAATCTAAACAGGGGATTAGTATAGGGCACTTGTTTTGGGGGATAGTGGGGTCTTGTTGATGTATCTATTCCAATCATGTCTATGGGTCAGGCTGGCTTCTGACCTGAACTTGCTTTGTAACCATAATTCTTTTCTATTCAATTCAATAAAGCTTTAAGTTACCAAGAAAGGATAAAAAAAGAAAAGAAAAACAAGTACAAGATAAAATCATGCTGATTATGAATTGAACTATTAGTTCATGGTGAACATGCACTACAGTCTCTCCCCTAGTGTTAGATAACAGAAAAGGTAGCGCCCATCATTTAAGACCTTATGGTAATAAGGGTCTGGAATCGAAATTGGAATGGTCCATTCCGGTTCCAACCGTTTGGTTGGGAAGAATTAGAATACCATTCCCATTCCTGGTGGAATGGCATTCCCCATTTGAGGGGATCATCATTCCCTCCCCCTCCCTTAGAAATGAGAATCCATTCCAGGATTTTGATTCCCATCTGGACCAAACAGGCGGGAGGAATAGACCATTCCCATTCTGATTCCATTCCAACTACAAACCAAATGGACCCTAATTTTTTTTTTATCATTGTAAGACTTTAATAAGATTACCCATTCAAGAAGATTCTAATGTTCAATACAGAATGTCATTCTAACATTAAAAACTGAGAGCAGAAAAATCATTCACAACTATGAAACATTACTTGCAAACCTTAGATTGATATTACCCACAGAACCAACATTATCTCTTGAAATATGATCAATAACAGAGATGGATAGATTATTTCACATTAGTTTCTGAACAACTTAAAGCAGAGTGGCTATGATAGTTTCAAAATAATTCTACAGGATAAGGGAAATGCACAGATCATATCCTCACATCTTCTAGCATCATCAATAATGCCGCAAGGTGGTGGTGTGTCTTTAAGCAAGAGGCACAAGATGCACTCAAAGGCATAAACCTCACAGGCATAATCACTAAGAAGTCTTCTTATTAATTGTTTCGATTAACATTGAAAATATATGAGGTCATATTATTATGTATTATCTTTTCTTTCAATATTCCTCTAGCATTTCTTCTGTTTCCACATCAGCAATGCAATTTGTATTGCACTTTCCAAGATTTTCTTGTTAGAAGGTAACCCTTTTATTTTTTTATTAATAACAGAAGATTCATTAATTGATTAAGAAAAATAAAACAAGAGAGGGAAACTAAAATAACTTAACTCCCCACAACTGTCAAAGTACACCCAAAATACAAGAGCAGTTACAACTGAGCCCAGAAAACAGAACTCCTATTCACCCCTTGCCTAGCTAAGCCATCTGCAAATGAATTTGCACTTCTCTTTACCCATGTGCATTGAATTTCAATGTCCTTGGTCAGCCATTTAAATTAAATTTCCTCTTTTCATTGTTGTAGTTCCAGCACCTAGAGTTGTGGGTAATTTATGAAAACAACACTTTTATGGAGAACCTGAAGTGGGTAATTTTTCACCTAGTACTTTTCATTCTTCATCTTCCACTGCCCCCCCCCCCTGATTCTATAACTTTGTTTTGAGTAGATAGCCAAAAAACCTGACAAAGGTCAGAAAGAGAGAAGATATCATGCATTCAGATAGGTTGAAAATTGAAGAGTCAAAGGACACACACTGAAAGGATCCCTTTGTATGAAAAGAAATGTTTACAACATAAAAAGGTTCAACAGGTGTTTTTATCAGCAACAAGACATTTTAGTAGTCATTGATTAAGGAATAGTAAATATGTACAATAATGTGCTTTATATAACCAGACTTTCTACCCAACCCCTGACAGCTATTTTTTTGCTTTTCTGTTTACAAACTTCTCTCTTGGGAAGACCCCCCCCCCAATAGAATTAATTCCTGCTTACTTCTTGTCTTACCAATATATCAGCCATACTGTTTCAAAAGCTGTTTCTAGGATTAACAGAGGCATCCTTAAGAACCAGTTTGCTACCACCACAATTATAACAAGTTACACACACACACATATATATGAGAGAGAGAGAGAGAAGCTGGCATGTGGCAAAGGGCATCAATCCAATTTTTCCATCATATTAAACAAAAAATAAGTGATAACTGACTAAAACTACAAAAAAAAATGAAAATGAGAATTAACTGGACATAAACCAACTTTTGTTATTGGGTCATAGATCTAGCAGTCCACCCATCTAGTTGAATCGTTTTTGAATTAAAAATAAAAAATTTAAGAAAAAAAATAAAATACAAAAAATAACAAATAACTTTTGATTATCTTTTAAAGTTTTTTTGTATAGAAATAAGCTCAAAACGATAAATTGTATATTATACGTTATAACATAGGCTTAATTTTTGTCATTGGATCATGGATCTAGCAGCCCAACCATCTAGTTGAATTGCTCAACTAACTGAATTAAAATTTTAAGAAAAAAAAATACAAAGCAACCTAATAATTGTTTTTTTTTTGATAATTAGCAACCTAAAAATTGTTTTGACTATTGATTCCATTTTTATGGTCCAAGTCCAACCATTGGTTATAGTCCTCGGTCATTTACCATTGTTGTGAGGTGAAAAGAAGTTATTTGGACAACAATGTTACAAAAAATGGCACTAAAACAAGGTTCACACCATAACTGGAAAGCATCGAAAGTATATTTAGGCTTTCCTGTTTTTCACCAAATTGTAGGCTGTCCATGTGGGTCACACCTCATAAAACCAGAAAACCAGAAGCTGCTGCGTGAAAGTCCGGCTGCTGAAACCATAATTTGACTTACAGGTCGGTTACCCGCCTTCAAGAATCATGGCAAATCGAGAGTGGTTTATATTCGAAAGAAAAAAAAAAAAAAAAGAAAAGAAAAAAACGAAGGCGGTGAATGCAGAAAAAATTGCACCGTAAAAAAGATAAGTGATGGCATAACGGTCATTTCGGGAAATCGAAGGATGTATGCACGATTTTCGCCAAGTTTAACAGATGGAGGGCATTAAAGTTCCAGCTGGCTCAGATGGTTTGTAGCGAAGACTGGATCGATTGCCGCCTTCACCCTGGTTGGGGTGAGAAAATTGGAAAAATGTTGAAATGTTGACATTTTTCAGGACTCAGGAGTTCATGAGGACGCGTTTATGTCGGGAATACTGTAGTGGGAATCTCGGAGAACATCCGACGGTTCAAGACGAAAGAGTACGTTCTCCTGTACCTCTCGAGGAGGGCGCTAACGCAGGACAAGGAAAATGATGGCGCACCCAACAGGAAGTTGGCATGCGCGCAAGCAATGTTTCAGAACAGTGATGTAAACTAAGGTGCGCCGGTGGCGATCTGGACAAACCTACGCCTAGTTTGCTGGTTGATTATCTGTTCTGCTTACGGCCATTCGGAGAGGAGAGGTACTTGTCTCCGGCCGGCATTTCCGCTTCGACGGTGACAAAAAGCTAGCTGGAGAACGAGTTACTCGTCGGGCGCATGTTATCAAAACATTCTCAAACAGAACTGTTTTCTTTTTTTTTCTTCCCTTTCTTTCTTTATTGATGTAAACAAAGAACTAAGCTTTGTTGAAGCTCCCGATTACCGAAGATCAAATGGATATATGAATTTTGTTTTGCAAAAGAAAACGAAAAAGAGGAAAGTTCATTCATCAAAATTTTCTTACTTGAGACAGAAATAGCGTCGTCCAGAGCCGAAGCGGAAGCGGAAGTTTTTTCACCTGGAGGAAAAATGGCTCCGTTTGTATCCTAACCGGATGAGAGGGAGAAAGTTCAGGATTTCTGTAAATCTCTGCTCAAGTCTGAAAACTCAAAAAAATAAATAAATAAATAAATCAGTGAAACAAACCAATATTCATTCTTCAGCACTTCATTTGTAAGAAAAATGAGAGAGAAAAAGAGTGGTAATGAAAGAAAGAAAACCTACTCGAGTGTACCCACGTGCACATCTAAGCGTGCATTGACACATTGTACTAGGAGATGCTCCGAATGCACGGATGAGGTGAATTATGGGGCGCGTTCTGTTGGACGGTAAATAATTGGACACAACCTTCTTCAAAATAACCATTCTACCCCATCCATGAAAATTCCACCTGGCGAGAGTAGCGGCTAGTAGCTACCAGCTTTCCGGTTTCTTTTCGGCTTTTCCGTCACAAACTTTCCACATTTCCAGTCCAGCCCGTTCAGAGACGGACTAGGCTTCGACCAGGTGCCTTAAAGAGGTTTAAAGTCCAGTAAAGCCCGAATATTATAGTCCTCTTAGATGATTAATGTAAATAATTGTCATGGTTCGATTGTTGGTTTCTTGTTTCACCGTATTCTGGTACTAACTCTTACGTCTCGCACCGCTGGAGTGCCAAGTGGCAAGTGCTATCAACTCCAATCCAATTATTTTTTGGTTAAGTGTTATTATATAAATTTATGTTAATTTTTATTTGTTTTATTATATTCTTAAATGTGACATTTAGACTAGAGTCTTAGGACATTTGTATGTGGACAAAGTTGAACCCTATGCATCTTAACAATATTCTTGCGTTACATATTGTTTAATAAATTAAAAAGAACCAAAAACTTAGAAGGGATTAAGAAGAGGGATTTACTTTTCATTAAGTTAGAATAAAAAATAGTTTTTATTAAATTATGTTTTTACTAATTTGCATCAATTTTAACTAATAAAATAGTTTTTTTCTAAGTTTATTAACATTTTTCTTTTTATTATGTTATTTTTTATTAATAATTTGAATTTGTTATAATCTTTATAAGGTAAAAGACTTAAACTTTCATTGAATTTTCACATAAATACTGAAACCTCCCCTCTCATTAGAAAATGGGCTAAAACCTCCCCTACTAGGTGATGTCGTTGGGCAAAGACCTACCCTGCATTAGTAATCTTTTAAGATTTGCTTACATTTGATGTTTTTTTTTTTTAAACCCCATTTTTGTCCTTTTTCAAAGTGAAGCAAGAAAAAATATATAAAAGACCATGCTGATGTCCTTATTTTTTAATATTTCTGTCTAATATGTTGGAATCGCTGCAAGATTTGATGATGCGAGATTCAATCTGAAGAATTTTGCAAAATTGGAATTTGGGTGTGCTACAAATGAATCTTGAGAAATTGTTTAAAACTCACCATAAGTTTTCGGTATCTCTCTTAAATTCACTATAACTTTTCAAAATGTCTAGAACTCATCATGTTAGTAAGTTTTTATTTTTTAAAACTCACCTTCCGTTAGTGCACCGTTAATGCTTTTTAACAAAGGTGTCAACGTCAGCATAAATAACAATTTTTATAACCAAATTACCCTTGAATGGCAAGTTAGAGGAAAAGGGTCATTTTCACTTTTCAATTTTCTTTTTGCATTTTTAGTGTTTTGTTATATTTTTCAATGTTTTTTATAATTTCTGTTTTTATATGTTTCTATTTTCTACAATCTATAATTTTTTTTGTTATTTATTTGCAATTTCTATGTTCTATAATTTTTAGTGTTTTTTCTACAATTTTTATTTTTTGAATTCGTTTTTCAATTTCTAAAGTTTCTAACAAGGTTCAAACTATTGACACGTATTGGCCTGTATCAACCGATACATATTGTTTCGGGAACTCCCCGATACGCCCCTACAGGGGGTGTATCGGGGTTCTGACTGGTTCAGCGGGTGGAGGAGCCTTAAACCGCCCCCCTTGAACCGGTTTAAAAAAAATAAAGCAAGTAAAAAAATACCGATATGGCCCGATACATCCCTACCGGTGTATCGGGCATATCAATATTTTGAACCTTGGTTTCTAGAGTTTGAAAATAATTTTTTATTTTGTTTGCAATTTCTATATTTTTTTATATTTTTGTAATTTTTGTGTTTTTATGTATTTTATATTTGAAAATATTTTTTGAATTTTTTCTTTTTTCATGTATAAATATTATATACATGTATATATTTTATATTTTTCTACAAAAGTTCTGTTTAACATTAAGTTAGTGACATGGTGAGTTTCAGACAAAACTTGTAAAGATCAACTTGCACAATCAAAGATTATAACTTATCAGATAAACAAATGAGATTCAAATTATAACGTTTCAGATCAGCTTATAAAGATCCGCTTGCACAATCATAGATTAGATTGTTAATGCCAAACCCGTCATCCACTTGCACAATTTGAGCTCAATGGTTTAAAGCCAATTGAGTCTACACGAGCACTAATTACTATTTTTTTTTATCTTCTCAAGGAAATGTAAGTGCTGAAAAAAGTACAACAAATGAATTCTTGATCTTGATATTCAGCATCTAAATTGTGATTATAATCTATAAAAACGAAAGCAGTTGCTTATTATATGAAAACCCTAAATCCCTCAAAATAACCAAGCGCTGCAAATCGAACAGTAAAGAATCACGAGCTATGAATCCTCCTACAAAACTATAAAATGATCCTTTCGACCCTTTTCGATTAGTCCCTCTCTAGAGCCCTTTAATATGTTAAAATTTTATATTATTTTCAGTGAAAATTTTCCTTTTTTACTCTTTTTTGTTTTCAAAATTGCATAATCAGGTCGAACCAATCAAACCATATCGGTGTAATTCAGAATGATGGTAATTGAAACTAGTGGGTGGACAGTTTTCGGGTATTCAAATTACCCAACCCTACTCCTTTTGTTTTAGAAATTGATGCATAGCAATTTTTAGGCCCTTGCTTTTCCGCTTTCTTCTTCTCTTGGGAAATTGACAAAGCTAAGGAAATGATCTAACAAAGTAATGGAACTATAAGACAAAGGAGACAATATGTTCACATAAATTGTTCTTAGAAAATTAGAAGTGAAACTTTTACATAATTTATAGGAAAAATTTTAGTCAATTTTTAATGGAAATTTTCTAAAAATATACCAGAAAATTATTTTATTGAAAATTTAATTAATATTTTAAGAAAAGCATATTAATTAATAGTGTTTCTAATATTAATTTCCAAGATATATTTTCTAGAAATTTATATAATAGATTTGGTAGAACAAACCGGATCAATCAAGATTTATATAAATTGGTAACTAAATAAATTGGGCGACCACTTTTGGGTTTTTGAATGATCCAATCCATTAGAGTCATGTTCTTAACCCATCTTCTTGTTACAATGTTTACTCAGCATGCACATAAGCATTTCAATGTAAATACAAAAAATACAAACAATGATATGTGGGCCCTAAAATGTCCCATGGGGGAGAGAGAGATTATAATTAAAATGTAATTTATAATTATAACAAGATTTTTAATTAATTAATAAATTTTATTACTTTTATTATTTGTCATATTGTATTATTTATTTTTTCTATTCTTTTTTAGATATTTTGAGTTGTATTATTTCAATATTTAAGTTTTGACTTAAACATTATATTTTAATGCATTGATGAAAAATTAAATTCATGCATATGGAGAGAGAAATAGAAATAGGAGGAGGGGAAAGAGGCATTAGAATAAGACAGTTTATTGGGAATGTGAGATATTTATTAGTATGAGAAATTTTAGGAGGGGAGATGGTTTGAGTGTGTGTGTGTGTGTGAGAGAGAGAGAGAGAGAGAAGGGGAGATGGATGGAGTGAGACTCTAGTGAAGGGGACATGGCTACATGGGAGGTCTGGGAAGGGTGAATGGAGAGAGAGAGAGAGAGAGAGAGAGAGAGAGTTAAGGAGGAAGAGGGAAAGGGAAAGGGGAAAAGGAGAAAGGAGAGGAAGGATGGCTTGGACAGCCTTGCTTCACATATCTAGTATAGATAGATCTGTTTTCTTACTTGAATGTACAATGCTACATAACTAGAAGATATACAATAAGATGGGATCACTAGGTGGCTAAACCAAACCCAATGTCTTCCCCATACCAAAATTACACTTATGCTAAATTTAGCTCAATTCATGATCACCTAGTGGCTGAAGCAGGCCCAATGCACTTATGCTTATTCATACAAATTCATTTCATGGAACTTTTTTCTATGTTTAACCTTAATTTGATAGATTATCTTTCTAATTTCTGAAGTATGTGATTGATTTATCTAAGAAAATTTGGAAAAATATCTAAACTACAATGGCCCCCCTTGTTATTAATATTTTATAAATAAATAACTCTTATAATTTATTAAACTTTAGAAAAATAGTTTATAGTTAATATTTTCCTAATTAATGTTTTTATAAAAAGTTTTGTATCATTAGATATTAGAATGTATTTTCCATTTAGATCCATGTAGATATTTACATGTTTGACATAACTTACAAAATCATATAGTTGCATCTATACTATATAAAGCCAATATTGGCCTTGATTTCTATGCAGGTCATATAGTTGCATCTATACTATATAAAGCCAAAGATCTCGATAGATGTCTTCATCCCAATAACCTCAAAAGTCCTATCCATCTAAGACATAGGCACTCAATTATAAATAGGTATTCCCTGCTCAAGTAAAGGACTTTTGGAACTATACTCTTTGAATACTTCTTTGCACTATCTCTTCAGTTCGGAACAACACTATTTCAACTTGTTAGTCTTAGCTACATCTTTCTTTACTCTACTGACTTGAGCGTCGGAATACCTATCCGAGGAATAATTCCTCGAACCTTTGACATTTCTCCTAATTACAGATCTCGATGTGTGGCTTTATCCTTCCACCTCGGCCTCATATAATTGGCATGACTATCTAACTATATCCTTGATTCGAAACACTTCGAATCGGACAGCATCACATGAACAAAAACCTAAAAGGGTAGGAAGACATTTAGGTTTTGAAAGATTTTCTTATTGCATGTCTCTAAGTGCCTTAACTCAGTGATTGGATTTAAAGAATAAACTATTTGGATAACTACCATTTGCAACTTGCAAGCATTGACATTATATGATGATGTTAAAGTATTGTGATTTAAACTTTAATGGCTTGGACATGCAACCAAGGCAAATATTGGCATTATAGAGTAAATAAGTAAAAGGCAAACTTATGCTTTATTTTCTCTAAATAGATGTTATAAAATGAAGAACAATAAAAGATACAGTCATTTCCTATATACGATTAATCTTTATATCCATAAAATCATAAAATAGAAATAGAAGTAATTTCTATTTCTCATTTTTCAAAACTCCAACATCATCCCATATTTGACATTTCATTATTTGGTTGGAGTTGCCAGACTGCTTTTGGTTCTTCATTCTAAAGGTTTCGTGTACTTCATTGTCTTTTTTCCAGGAAAACACACACAAACACAAACATCTACCTTTCATTAAAGATATAAAACCATTTACATGAATTCCATGACCAGGAATGTGAGGACATAGATCCATCTTTACTTGCCGAAAAAGCAAAATGATGAGCAATAAAATTGTCAATCCTATTGACATGTAAGATTTTATGTACATGAAAAACGAAATCATGCTTTTCACATTATCTGTAAGTATATTCCCTTGTCTTTAAACAACCCAAAGTTCGACTTAAGTGATGTTTAGCAACATTGTTAATTTCTCAGAAATTGTGTCCATGTCAAAGGCTCAAAGCCACATCAGCAATTCAAAAATCGCTGATGAATTTGCCGTTTGATTGGTCGATTTTTTAAAAATCGACAAATTGCTCAATGGTACCAAACAAACAATTTCTCTGATTTCTAAGAAATCAATTATCTCAGAAACCAACGATTTATGAAAAATCTCATTGGAGGAAATAGCAAAGATACCAAACATCACCTTTTTTTCATTTTTTTTTACTTATGTTTCTCATTTTGGCCACCATATTAGAGTTTTAGGGATTAAAAGAGTATTTTTTTAGCAGGTTATATAGTTCTATAATGGGAACAAACCCTTTTTATGTAAACCTTCATGCCTGAAATGTAGGTCATAAGTAACTCTTTTGGCCTCCATATTAGAGTTTTAGGGATTAAGAGTATTTTTTTAGCAGGTTATATAGTTCTATAATGGGAACAAACCCTTTTTATGTAAACTTTCATGCCTGAAATGTAGGTCATAAGTAACTCTTTTGGCCTCCATATTAGAGTTTTAGGGATTAAGAGTATTTTTTTAGCAGGTTATATAGTTCTATAATGGGAACAAACCCTTTTTATGTGAACCTTCATGCCTGAAATGTAGGTCATAAGTAACTCTTTACTACTAAGGCCTATTAGTATTGGATAGAAATGAGGCAAGTGCAAAATAAGTGCAAAATTTGTATCTAGCTCAGATTTGCATAGCAATCAAACAAAATCGGATTTGATCCTCACAAGACAATGCTCACACTGTTTGCACAGTCCCTTGTAGCCTTGCATTGGAAATAAGCTCCCCATGAAAATAAAGCATACAAGTACTGAGATGTTCCCAATGCACGGCTATAAAAGGCTGTGAGAACAATGTGAACAGTCTTGTGAGCACTGGACCCTATCTCCAACCAAACACAGACTGAGAGTTTTCTTGATAAAGGTCCATATAGAAATTGACAAATTTTACATCTTCAATATAAACCCTATATGACTTTTTGTTTTTCGAATTGCCTCTCTTGCTACAATGTGCTTAGTTTCTTTCTTGGTGAAATAGTGACTTATTTTGTCCTTTCAAGCGTGAACGAATATCTGCACACATATCCTTCCAATGTCTTCAGTCCTGTATTCTGGTGATGGAATCCTTAAGAAATAGAGAAAACTCCATCCTCCGTCTTGCCCACGTCTTCATCGACTTTTATCTGTAATTACTTAATGGGAATTCCATTTGGAATCTTACCCATCAATATCAATGAAACTCAGTAGACCCCTTTGTTAGAATCTTCTAAAAAGAGGCACAAAAATATCCAAAATATCCATGCAATTACTATTGAGGATGATTTCTACAGAAAAAAACAATACAAATTTTATAAACAAGAAAAAGATAGAGAATTTAAAGTTACAGTTTTGCCTTTAAGTGATTGATATGAAGGGCAAATTTGAAAAATAAATCGACTTCATAAAATAGATTGGAAGGATGGGTTTGGGCTAGCAATTCATATGAAGAGAGAAATTGGAAAATAAACATTTTGGTCCAAAATAATTTCATAAGCATTTTGGACATTTCCATGCCTCTTTTTAGAAGATTATAACAAAGGGGATCCACATGCAACTATGTCAGAAACTTCGGGGGAGGTGATTGCAATCGTCAAACTTCAGAGGAGGTTTCAGCAACAACCAGAAACTTTAGGGGAGGTTTTAGCAAGTTACCCTTTTTAAAATATGCTCACCACCAAAAATATAAAATTGTGCATAAACAAGATTTTCAAGGATTGGATTTTGGGACAAAAAATGGGGGTACGATGGTAGTGCAATTTTTTCATTTCCTCCTTTTTTTGACTTTTTCCCTTTTTTAACTCAAAATAACATATTGCAAAAAAAATACACAATAAAACTAGTGATATGCTCTGATACCATATGTAGGTGCAAGATTGCACCGCCTATGATTGGTTTAGAGATAAAAGTAAAAATATGCAATGATTTATGCAATAGATGAAAACAGAAATGGGGCAGAAACCATATTTTTATATAAAAAATTGAAGTCATTTGGAGATGTATGGGCCATGCTGGGTATGCACAAAGCTCCCCTTCTCTTCTTTTTGACAAGTTCTTTCTCTTTTCTCCCTTCTTATCTTTTCTCCTTACTTCCTTCATCAAACAGAAAGCTGCAGGCCTATTTATACTGTCATGGGGGTCATAGAAACTTCTACTAATAAGACTCATACTAAAGACACATAACCCATTACATTGTAACTTAAAGACCCTTCAAATGTCTTCCATGAAACTAACGACTCTAACTCTTCTAAAACTAACAATCTTAATTCACTTTAAACTGAAAACAATGATTTTTCAAATCATATATGTTCCAACAGATTTTTGGTAACCAGAGGAGATACTTCAGTGTTTCTAAAACCAAGTTCCTGATAAAGAATAGTGAAGTTGCTTTTACAAGACACAGAAGGGGGAATACCCATGAGTCAAAGGCTCTCAGGAAAATGAAGCAGCAGACTTGCAAGCTTTGATGTGATTTTACCTCTATAAGTTTTGCAGGACTATGATTTTTGATTCAATGCTGCTGTTGATGAACTTATCAGAGGGAATTCCTCCTATTTTATTCATAAAGTACTGTGATCATTGTTGATTAAAAAAGTGCTCAAAGAAATCTCTAAGAACACTTATTGTAATCTGTATTCTAAACCAAGAAAAAACACTAGACTTCTTTTCCCAGATAGTACAAGATCAAAAGAAATAGTATTTATGTATATTTACAAAACATGTCATAACTCTCCTCTGAATGAACTACAGAAAAGGACAACAGGCAACAGCCTTTAAGGTCATCAGCTCTCAACCAGAAAATGATAAAGCCAAAAAAAATCCAGGTATAGTCATTCTCATCCCCAAGCAAAAAAGCACTAGGTCTCCTGTGCAATAACCAATCGAATAATTCCAACTGATGCGACTGCACATAATATCTGATTCATGATTTCTACAAAAGTAGCAAAAAAATTTTTTCGTATCATATGTGGTTCTGTTGACACAGAATAGTGAACTTTTATTTTTCAAATTATCTAATAAGCTTAAGACAGCTCAAACAGTTGATGAGTGTACTATCTGTGTCTATGTTCATGTTATCTTGATGCCAGCATCAAAAGAATTCTCCACGTGGAGTTAGAGAGTCTATAACTCAAAACACTCAGAATCAATCAGAAGCCATGAGACCTATCTGGTAGCCAACTGCACCACCAGCCCCCGATATAGTAAGGTAATATTGTAATAACTGTTCTATCTCCTTTGTTATTTCAAAAGACAAAAAAAATCCAAATGGATAGTAATATTGGTTATTAAATTAAAATATATAAAATAAAGAGGCCAGTCATGAGACGTTTCTATGAATGAAAAGAGACATATCGTACCAATAAATGCAGCATGAAATCTTTCTGGGTGATGTTTAACCATAATTACCTGTCTGTTTTGAGAAAGAGCTACTTTTCCAAAGTTGGATTTCCTTAGCTTTTCAATTGACTCATAATTTCCTTGCTGACAGTCTTCATGCATAACAATTAACTGTTCGGCCACCTGAATTGAGAATCCAAAAAATGAATAAGCACCAAAATATCAAACGTAAAAACCTTACAGACTCTTAGCTAGAAGCAAAGAAGAAGAAGAAGAGAGAATCTCCCTAAATATTTGTTACCTTCATTTTTTTATTGGTAACAGATGAACTTTAATGATTATGGTAAAAGAGAGAATCCCCTATTATCTACCCCACCCCCCCAAAAAAAACAATACAAAGAAGGCCATGTATTCTTCTAATAAGGCTGTTTCAAAAAAATCACATTACAAAAATATCTTGACATGTTAGAAATTTAATTGGCTTGGCAAGACATGAATCTTGGAAATGGTTTGGCTTAAAAACTAGATATAAATGCATAATATAAGCATATTACATGGGACACCGATACCCATATTCATGTCCAGGATTTTAGGAAAATGGTGGTTGCAGTTTGACCGAAATCTAGTATACAATTTTATAGATGTAGAACATGGAGAGGGGAACCAGAAAATCCTATCCATCTTTTGTTTAAGGGATAAAAAGCTTGAGGTGGATCACAGGCATGGATCAAAGTATCGACACGCCTCTGTGTATCGGCAGAGGCGTATCGGTAATTTGATACACGCGGAAACATGGTTTTTTTTTCAAAATTTAATTTTTGGGGAGTTAAATACATGTATTTTTCATTAAAAAAGAGTGGGGTCCCAAAACACCTGTAAACAGGTGTATCAGGACCCAAAAGATACAATATGATACGCCCGATACGGGGTGTATTGTATCGAAATTTTGAACCTTGACTGCAGGTAAAGTTCTGGCAGGATGCTTAGTGCAACAATCAGCCATTTATAGAATTATTCCCAACTTTATTCAATGCTTCTGCAAATAGAGATGCATCCACCGAAGATTTATGAGAATAGAATACATGGGTTGTTTTCCAACCTAAACTTAAGGTAGAACCTTAATGACCAGGAAATTCTCTCTGACAAGCATTTTACAAAAGCTCCAATGTAAACTCTGCAGAACCTTTGGAGACTGATGCTAGAATCTGGTCCTGGGATCTGAGTGGTGTGCTTTCAGTCAAATTTATTCTCCAGAAAGTTCCAAAAACCCATAAGAGGAGACTTCTCAACGAAGTAGATTTAGAAGCCACAGGTACTATCCAAAGTAATTTTCATGGTTTGAACTACTGTACTTGGTAAATGCCTAACTACGACCAGCTTGTTTAGAGAGGGAAACTATTACAGAATGTGGTGTTTTGCTGCCATTGCCTATGTGTAAGGGTGGAGGATTCAGCAACCTACCTATTTTTTGATTGTGAATTCGACCAACCTTACTTTTAGTCTTTTACAGCACTTTCCAGTACATTGGATCAAATCTCTCCATTAGGAAATCATGTCCAATGATTGCTAGGGTAGAAATATTATGGACCATATGGGAAAAAAGAAATGAAATAAACTTTCACAACAAGATAAGACTGCTTCATTTGTTGACTGATATCAATACAAGAACTGTTTATCATCTGAGAACAAGAGAAAAATATCATGGTTATAAGTTGCCATATCATCCACATTAAAAATAGTGTGCAAATCAGAATCTTTCTCCTCTCCCCAAGGAGTAATAAGGCTTAACTTTGATTGCCACTCCTAAGGGAGTCTGGGACCATCCAGAATGGGAGTTTTCAGAAATTAAACAGGCATGATTTTACTAGTCTTCTAAGGCCATAGTGACTCTTGAGCTCTTAAAATAGAAATCAAAGCCCTATTACAAAGCTTAAGCATATGGAAACTGAGGGTGGCAGGCGGCTACATGGTTATTGGATGGCTTAGAGGCAGAGGGTCCATGGTTATTGAGACATTATGATAAAGAGGTTAGGACTATGGCATCTTGAGTGAACACCTTATATAAATGTGTGGAGAAAATTTAAATTATTTCACCATTGTAAGCTTAACTTCATATCCAACTTGTGAAACATCTGTGTGAACAAAAGCATACATATGTTTCTTGATTGAGTAGACCATCACTGTGCACCTTATGTTAAGCTTGATGGTAGTGCTACATGATGTATGGGAAGAAAGAAATACTCAGATTATTAAGGATAAGTGTTTGTGCGTCCTAGTTGTCTAATAAAATCTTGGAACTCATTGGGCTACTATAACCAAGAATTCTCAGGGGACCACAAGACATCTTTTTCCCCTTTCTCGATCAGTGATCAAGAGAGTTAGCAATAGAATTGAGTGTGTCCCCTTTCCTTATTATCCAACAGGAATGGCTATTATGGAGTCAGATTGTATCACTGAAGACTTCCAACCCATCGAACAAGCAAATTCCATGCAAATAAAATTGCCTTTAGTTCAGACTCCAGAGCTCTTGCATAGTTCTAAAACAGCCACCTTCAGCAGCATATAAGAATCAATGTCATTTCTAATTACAAAACCATATTGCAGTTAATCTTCAAATTAACTCAGAGGAGGTGTCCAAGAACTAATCACTTTGCCTACAGCGACACCACTAACACAATCAGTTTGTGAAATCGATTGTCTAAATTATTTTCTTTCTAGTTTGATTTGCATCCTTGGTGGATCAAGCTCTGTCTTCTAGTTAGTTTCCTCTTTTGGAATCTCCTAGTTCACGATCAATTATCTGATATAATTTGTCAGTATGATCCTTGGACATGGATATTTTGTTTCATTTTGACAGTGTTGGGCTTAATGTTCACAAGGGAAAAAAAAAAAGTAAAACTAGAGAATTACCTTGTAAAGAAGATCAGGTCACATTTGGGACATATGCTAATGAACAAGAAATGAATTATTATGTATTTTGTTAGTGTTGTCATTTCCAATGATAATGGGAATTATTCAGTTTTGTGCCTAGGAATTGTTGACATATTTTGGACTCTATCAAAGCTTCATATAGAAGAGTAGATCATATATTAATTGTCCATGTAAATAGAAAGAGTAACAGAGTTCCTCAACAGGTTAAGTTCCTAGTTTGTGGGATGGTATAAGTATCAGATCCCCGAGGTTGGCTGTGTAATTTGTTGTTGTTGGACAGACATCTTACTTAAAAATTATCCATCAAAAAAATATTTTGCCAATCAGATCAACTTCCATATGCATACAAACTTAAAGCCACACATTCTTCATTGTACTGACGGTTGGAGAATGTGAAAATATCTGGCTATGCATCCAGACCCCAGACATAAATCATGCTATTTGGTAGAAAAGGAAGTTCTCCTTCCATAGCATGACCCAGAATAGTGCGTAAAAGGTACTCTTAACTTCTTCTAGGGGTAAGTAGAATTGAATTCCATTATTCCAACAAGGTACGAAAAACTCTTAGGGATTATTACCATTTGATTACTGCTGATAGGTGCTGAAACCTGAAAGTAGAATGCAGAAAAGATTTCAAATTTAAAAATGGCTGAAATCCAGGGATACTATTGGTATATGATATAATTTTTAGAGGTACAATAATCATCCCAATGCCTATGCTTCACCACTCAGAAAATAAGTAGGTCTTGAGTTTCTGAAATGTTGATTCATACATTTTAAAGTTATTCTTTCAGCATTCTGCTATTAGCTACTATTTTAGCAGCTATTAATCGCCACTTTATTCTACCTTGAGTGGACACCAAGTCAAAAATCAGGCACACACTTTAAAGTCAAGGACAAGCCAAACGCCTTAAAAGGCTGGACGAGACACTTCCTCATTCCTAATTCCTAGAAGGTCACAAAAAAACATAATCACTAATCACCCCCCGACAACCCCTTAATGCAAAATTAGCAAGTTATGTTAACTAATGACAAAGGATAAATCCCAGAACTAAAAGATATATGAAGGATGACATCATAAGAGTACCAAGTTAATGAGGAACTATGCTCAAAAATAACATAGAGAATAGCATACCTTCTCAATGCTGCCATCCTCAATGTCTGTATTGAAAGAAAGCACCATGTTTTCATCAAGCATGTTTTCTAAATCATCAATATAATGTGGTTCTGGAAAACACAAAATTGAGACTACATGAATAAATGAATGAAGAAGCATGTTGATACAAATCAAAGTTCACAATGGAACAAAACCTTGAAGCAAATTTCTTATTTACAATCAAAATAACCTTCTAATCAAACACTAATGCGCTTGCTCACCAAACATAACAAAACAAATAGAAAACCGAGTAAAAAGGCGAACAAATAACAATTCCAGATTTCAGGACAAGAACATTAATCTGTATATGTTTATCTTCAGTGATATCTCGCCTGAAGTTAAAAAGGAAAATAAGATGATAGTGGAATAAAAAGCATTGGCAATTGTTGTTAAAGCGATAAATCTAGAGTCGCTAGATTTGAGACTCCAAATGCTGGTTATTTTTTAACCAGGAAATCCGAATTATACCTCTCGATTGGGAGAACCAAGAGAAGATGTCAGCAGCAAGTTGCTCGGATTTCTGGCGAGAATCCTTACCGCCCCATTCGTTCTCGATGGCCATTTGAAGTGCAGTCCAACGGGAAAGAAGCAAGGATATCCCCTCAGACAAGCGAGAGAGAGACTCCGGTGAAGGCTGGGCGGGCACATGGCCTCCATTATCGAGACCCATGGAGGCCTATGTGCCAACCCCAACTCTCGCTTCTGCTCTTCCCTCTTCGCAACACGCTCAAAACAGAGCGAATGCAGATAGAGAGAAGGAAGCAGGGAGGAGGAAAGAAACGCTCCTTGGGGCATAAATGGATTTGAAGACAAGAGAGGGCGCGAAAAGAAAGGGTTGGTTAAGAGTAAAACTCGGACCCGTTGTTTGATTCTCTTATCTACAAGCAGACTGGGGTGTGCAGATGCAGAGTACGCCAAAACTAACAGAAGACACGTGCCACCCACGCATATTATTTGTTACACATTGAATTTAATTTGCCGCGTAACATTGATATATTAATCGCAAGCCGGCACCCACGTAAAACACTTGGAAACGAGACTTGGGTGGGGGCCGCGCGAACGCGTACCACGCTGCCACAAATTATGACGTACACTCTCCCACTTGGGGAGACGTTAGGCGGGCACCCCTCCCTTGTGCACTGGAGGTCGTCAACCTAGGCCATAGGCCTTCTTGACACCCATCGACCCCGCCCAGGTAAGTATGTTTTGTCCTTCCTCTTTCACTCCATTTATATTTCTCTACTTGCTTCTCTTTTTCTTATTTAAGCGATGTGGGATTATTGATTCCGTAGCAACTCAGAGTCTGTATATGACAGCATGTAAATCACCAAGGCTGTATATTACAGCCTGCAGATGGCGATGATGTGATAGAGGCTTAGAGCTTCTCAGCAGCTGGTTTTTTGATCCCTTGAGTCATGATCTTAGCTAGTTTTTGCTACAGCTTTTTTTTTTCCGGTAAAGATGATGAAGAAACATACATAGAGTTTAACACAGACAGCAGATGGTACGTAAATTGGGGGGGGGGGGAGAGAAACACCGTTCCCTGCCTTCCCCAACTTCAGAACAAGTTCGAAACGCAAGAAAGTGAGCCACTTGACTCTATTTTAAACTTAAAGCAGCTCTGCTCTAGTATCATCGAAACAATAGTCAAGAAACCAGATAGCATGAGGAAATTTTTACTAATCCCTTGATCCACCACAACACTAGAATCCGTTCGGATGCACGTATCACTTGTTGAAGCATAACAGCCAGCAGCAAACCAAGACCCACCTCTGAAAACAGGGGAGATTGTTAAGGCTCCCAAAAAAAAACACCATTACTATCCTCTACAAAAACACCATATCCAGCATACTGATTATGTATGAAGGGATGGATCATTAGTATGAATTTTAAGGAAACCAATGTTGAGTCACTGACAGTGCCAAAGATCTGACGTCAGAGCATTAATTAGTTGGACCCCAAGGTCTCCAGAGAATCTCCATTTCCTTGTAGGCCCTCCTGGGAAGCATGAGAAAGAGCAGCAACAGGGTTAGAACTTAGAACCACATATGAAAGAACCAGAGAGTGTCCTGGGTTCTACTGCAGCTCAGAATTCCTGCTGGAAGCTCTGTATATCATCTATAAAAGTGAAACATAGGAAATGAAAGTCCACTAAATTTGGTTGCTCAAGGATGAACCAAAGTGATCCGGACACTGGAAATGCAGCAGCAGCAGCAATTATAATCTTCAATGAATTGAGTAACATCATACATGCAGCAGGACATCAATGCCGCCGACAAAAGCAGAACGGTGATCAATGATCATGTCTTAAAAACAACAGGACATCAATATGTGAAGACTATTTTCATCTATTCTGATGCTCAGTCGTCTATTGAGAATTAGTGTAACAGGATGGAGAAACCTCTTGAGAGACCAGGCAATTTTTTATCAAGTTTTTGGTAAAAGTAAATCCCACAATCTGGCCAAATTAGAGTGTAAAAAGAAAGAATGGTTATCAAATATAGAAAATGAAGATTTTGAATAAGCAAACTGAGTAGGGGCCGCGCGAACGCGTACCCCCGCTGCAACAAATTATGACGTACAGTCTCCCACTTGGGGATATGATAGGCGGAAAACCCCTCCTTTGTGCAATGGAAGTCACCAACCTAGGCTATGGGCCTTCTTGATCACCCATTCACCCCGTCAAGGTAAGTATGTTTCTTTCCCCATCTTCCACTCTATTTATAATGCTTTGCTTCCTCCGCTGTTAACTTCTTTAGCCGATATGGGACATTATATTAACTCCAATTAGACTGTTTATTTGTTTAAGCATGTAAAGGCCGCTTTTGCAGTCTGCAGATGGCAAAGTTCTATTTAGAGCCTCTCAGCTGGTTATTTAATCCCTTGCGTCATGCTTTTTACCTAAGTTTCTTTTCTAGCTTTTGTTTTTTGGTAAAGATAAATTTATAGATTAAGAACTAACATAACACAGACAACAGAAAACCATTCCCCCCTAACCTCAGAACAAGCTCGACTTGAGTTTAACACAGTCTGTTTCGATTCATGTATGATGTATCCGAAAGCTTGAAGCTTAACCCACTATAAGCCAAGAAGCACAGGAATTATCGAATCAATTGAATCACTAGACAGTCTTTATACTTGACACTATTATTCGTACTGACGGTGGAATACCAATCAACTTGGAAAAAAAAACCTATAAAGAACAGGACACAGAAACAAATCTTCTACATTGATTTGGTGGGGTGCGCCAGGCCCGTGCAGTAGTGCAACGCATGGGCGACGCGCGAGGACCCCAGTAGCAAGCTACTGTGGTGGGTTCTCCCCCTAAAAAAATTAATTTAATATCATGTGAGCCGATGGCCCACGTATCAGATATTAAACTGATAAGAACAGATACTACACTTGATCTTAGCCAAAAGGCCGAGAAAGGTATGATTTGCTCTGGTTCTTCGATCACTTTTTATAGTCCATGCTACCTCTTCGACTCTTTCCACTAGCCAATGTGGGACTAAAGCCGAGACAATATGGCCTGAGCTTGATCAATCAACACTTAACTAATTTGTGAATAAATCGCCCTGAGGCCTGATCGACCACCCTCTTTCCTCTTGTGTTTTTTTTTTCTGGGTAGCTAGGCAGTCGGCACTCTCTCTTGCCTGTTGAAAAGACTTGGCCTGATCTTTCCAGGGGATCTGTCCCGACTCCCGAGTATTCACTGTTCGGCGCGGCCAATTCAGCTTCCATGGTTATGCTTTAAACAACCCATGTTCACGCATGCGGTTTAGATCTTTTGGATATTTTGCTAGCTCAAGGATGAACCATAGTGATTAGTGATCATAATAATTCAACTGCAAACATGAGAAATTAAGTCCACTGAGTCTGAAGTCTCTTAACTTGTTGGAAGTTGGAACCTTCAATTTCATGAAATAGGAGGTCCACAGAGTGGACCATTGTTTGTATTTCTGAAATAGAGAAACGGGACAGATCTGCTTTCTGTATATGCATAAAAGCAAGCATTAAATATTAGGACGGGTCTGCACTAAACCAGGCCCTGCATGTTTATATTGCAAATGGATCGATCAATTTATTGGCTTTGATCAAAAACTAACCCACATGAGACATGACTGAGTTTCATGATACAAGTCTGGCTTACCCTGATCTAAATTTAACCAACTTTTTTCTATTGATTAATTATAAACTCCAACCAAAGTTCTTATTACCATAGACAAAGTTATCACAAGGAAGAGTAGTGACTTTCTGACACAATCAGGAGTATGGAATGTTAGTCTAATATACAGTGCAACTATTTACCCCAGATACAACACATATAATTACTCAAAGAATCCCAAGTAAACTACTTGAATCAGATGCGATTCTATGGAACAGAATAACAAATTGTAAATACAGTACTGTTAAGTCAGCCTACTCAACATTCACCTCTATTCTACAATTTCGGACACATCAACACAAAAGGTTGATAGGAAATTTGTTTAATTGAAAGGCAAAGATCCCCTTTAGAATCCAACTTTTTCTATGGAAGTTGCTCTGGAGGAGGTGATAAAAACAAAGGACAAGCTCCCTTTCTTGACTATAAGAAAAGATCTGTGTTTTGTGTAATCAGCAGAAGACAAACTATTTCCGGCTTGTGTTTTACATGCTCTTATGCAAGAGTTGTTTGGCTCAGTGCACAGATAGGCATCAACCCTGAGCAGACACAAGGGAAGGAGATGTATGAGATTTTACAAATATGGCAAGTTGGCAACAACAAAATTAAAACAACTTAACAAGGTAAAAACAAAAAACAAAAAACTGTGTTGTTCATGTTGTTTATGATATTTCATTGGACTCATTTGGGACCAAAGAAATGCAAAAATTCATGAGAAGTTTTTTGTTACAGCCTAATCAATTGCTGGAGAGCAAAATCATATCAGTGGAAGGACATGTCTGACCTATCCACACAGCATTGCTGTTTCAAAGTAAATTCTCAGGTAAGTTTTTAACTTAGGTTTATACAAACTAGGACGAATGGTTCAAAGGTTTAACTAACCGAGTCACTAGGTTTTTAAGTCCGTCAATGGTTTTTTGCTTCATATTTCACTTTACCTTGCTTAAAAATTTATTTTTATTTCATATATTTGCACTGCAAGCCAATTTGACAAAGTGAAACCAAAAAGAAAAACAAATCAGAATCTATACTCCTGAATAGCACTGCAAATTATTTTTTAATTTATGATACCACGAGAGTCAAGACTTGCATAATCTCTTTTCCTTTTCTTTTCTACCCTTTGTTTTCAATAAGCAAAATGATCCACTAGGTATAAATTTTATACAAGTTCAAACCACCAACTAGTAAAAATAATTAAAGTTAGTATAAGCAATTGTAGTTTGGTATGCAGAAGAACATTAGGCTAAGTTTGGAAGGAGTACAAATACAAATATTTAGAATGCAAAACTTTGTATTTTGTATTATTTTATATGTATTTGCACTCTATATTTGTACTTTTTCTTCTTCAAAACTTAGCCTCAAAACCTTGTATTTTGTATTATTTTATATGTATTTGTGTTATACACATTTGTATTTATTATACTCATTCCGAACTGAGCCTTAGGTGATAATGTTGTAAAACCATAAAATGAAGCATCTTTAGTTCCTGAATGGTAGAGTGAGAGAGAGATCTAACTTAATAATTGGCCACAAAGTTTCTCTCTCGTCCAGATTATGAACCAGGACAATATTACTATAGCTAAATTCTGTTATACTTTTGCTAAGATTTCTATGGGCATTATATAAATATACGTCATCTGTAATACAGGCCTAAACAGGCTAATCACCCATCAAAGCCCATAGTGAAGAGAGATCATAGCAAATCACGACTTTCTTTTGCCCTTCACATTATCACTTATCACAAACCATGAAAGGCCAAATCCAAATGTTAATCAAGAGAGGGAGAATGAGAGAAAACAAAGAGTTTTTTTGTCAAAGTTATTCACACACCACCACCACAGAACTACAGAATAAAGTAATTTGACAAAGAAAGCACAAACATTTTTATTGAAGAATTGGGTAGGGGCCGCGCGAACGCGTACCCCCGCTATCACAAATTATGACGTACACTCTCCCATTTGGGGAGATGTTAAGCGGGCACCCCTCCTCTGTGCAATGGAGGTCACCAACCTAGGCCATGGGCATTCTTGATCACCCATTGGCCCCGTCCAGGTAAGTATGTTTTAACTTCCCTCTTTCACTTTATATATACTGCTTTGTTTCCTCCGCTGTTAACTTTTTTAGCCGATGTGGGACACTATATTAACTCAGACTGTTTAACCATGCAAAGGCCGCTTTGCAGTCTGCCTATGGCGAAGTTCTATTAGAACCTATCAGCTGGTTATTTAATTCCTTGCGTCATGCTTTTTCCTAGCTTTTCTTTTTGGCTTTTAGTTTTGGTTATAGATGAATTTATAGATTAAGAACTAACATACAAAGTTCAACACAAACAACAAAAAGAATTCCCCCCAACCTCAAAACAAGCTCGACTCTCACAAGAAAGTGAGTCAGTCTGTTTCGATTCATGTATCCGAAAGCTTGAAGTTTAACAGCCTATAAGCAAAGAAGAAGAACGCCTTAAACAATGGAGATCCAGGTAAAACATAGCCAAGGCTCCCAGGACATCAATGGAACACCATATACAGCAAACTACGACTGTCATCTGGCACGAAATTCTTACCTGTTTGGCTATCTGGGATTATCAAAACAATTAAATCACTCGAGAAATTTTAAATTTCGAAACACTTAGAACAACAAACGATAACAAATCTTCGACATTGTTTTGGTGGGGTGCGCCCGGCCCGTGAAGTAGTGCAACGCAAGGGAGACGCGCGAGGACCCCAGTAGCAAGCAACTGTGGTGGGTCCTCCCCCCTAAAAATATTTATTTAATATCATAAAAATATTTAGGTTGTGTTTGGTTTGAAGGAAAAAGTAGGGAAACAAAATGAAACCTTTACAAACCTTATATAAGTTTCCCTACCTTTTCCTTCAAACCAAACATAGCCTAAAATAGATCATCGGTCCTATTTAAGATAATCAAATTGAGCTCAATATCAGTTTGTACTCACAAGATATAAACTCTTTGGATGTTAATCCCAATGGGTCAGATTATGTCTAGAGCATGGTAGACCCAACTACAACTGAATAACTGATAAGAAAATATGCAATCTAATCCCAACCTAGACCCAAAAAGCATGAAAATTATTAATCAAGCCGAAAATTGCCATCTCAAATTTAGCTTGGTAAATTGTAATTTGACAATGAACCTGCTTAATAGAACCATTCATTTGATAATTTAACCTAGTAGACTATCAAATTGCTAATATGATAATGAATTTGTATTATTTTTAATTAAAAAATAACAACTTTTACTAGGGCAGAAAACTTCGGCCAGCCTAATTTGAGCTTTTGCATGGATTGGGCCAGTTTGAATATTAGGGATGCATGAGCCTGGGCTGACCATCGACTCAACCAAGTAAAACTCTTACATAATTGACGTAATGCATAGAAAAGAGTTTGGATCTTCTAACCACAATACATTGCTGGCCATGTGCATCTTGCCGCACATCAGGAACATCGGTTGTACTTTAAAAAGCTGGATGTATGCGGCCATCACTGTGTCGCGGTCAGCAGATCAGACTCCATAGAAAAGGGGTGAACAACTACAATTAGGGGAACTAACATGCTAACAGGTAAATACAATATTACCCTGTTTATGTAAAGTAAAAAATAGAATTTGAACTAACAAGCCATCTTCCGTATACACTTCATCTTCATATATGAAAAAAAAAGGATAGAAAAATATATTTGCTTACAAATACCATCAATTCAACCAAGTATTTGTATTTCTATCTCTACCTATATATTGTTTGCAAGGTTCAAGAAAAAAAAATGAAGTAATAATGATTTACCAAAATTTTTATATATATTATCTAGTTTTTTACATATAAAATAGTAGAAGAAATAATTTCCTTTTATTTTTTAGTTATAGATCTTTAAATTTATTCCTTTTTATTTAGCTTATATATTATGAGAAGTGCAAAAATCGACTGCTTAGCATGAGAACCAAATCCTATTGTTAGTTGTACAAAAATCGACTGCTTAACTCAATTGGTAAGTTCTTTGACGATTTGTAACCGAGACCTAGATCCTACTACCACCAATGTTGGGGGATGGGCTACCTTTGTTGTGTAGCCTTACAAAGCAAAAAAAAAAAATGTATTTATTGGAGAGGTTTAAGAATAGTCTTGTACTATTGGAGAATAAATATGGATTTTTTGAGAAACAATGAACAACCATATGGGTTTTAATTTTGACTTGTAAAATTTTTAATGATTTAACTTACAACTAAATATGCACATGTATGAGAAATGAGAGGAGGAAGCAATCTCATTGATAAATGTACAATGTTGTAAGTACCTTTAACATCTAACATTTTATATATGTACACACCATGCCCCTTTTATCCAATACCAAAACATGTTTTTTCTTCTTCTTCTTCTTTTCCTTCTTCTTCTTTAATTTCAATGGGCTATAGAATGGGGATAGCCCATCCCCCATACCATACTCATTAGGAATGGCAGTTTTTCCTATAAAACCAGGCCCCGCTCCCATTCGTAGCAGGTTTTCCCCAACCTTAAACAAGGACAGGAAAAATAATTTTACTCTGAATAGAGGACGGGACAGGGACAGGGTTTGCATATAATTCCTCAAACCCAATGTAAATTATTAAAATAACCCTTAATGCTAATTTTTAAAATACCATTGAATTTTCTCTCAAATTTCTAAACCTTATGATCTCATAATCCCATTTATAAAATACTCCCATATTCCCATAATATTTTTTCTAAAATAGCCTTAAAATTTTATGCTTGTTTAGGTAGTTGCCTTGGGGCAGGGAAAATTTAGGGATTCCCCGTGCCCATTGGTTTGAGGGTGCATGCCCCACCAATGTTGAGGTGAGTTCAGATTAGGGGATTTTAATTACAAAGCGGGGATGGGGATGGGGATGGTGTGCCCCACCCCGTTGCCATTCTTAATGCCCATAATCCCCCAACCCTATTGGCAATGGGATTAAATCTAAAGTCTCTACTGCAACAAGCTAGAGACCCTACCAACTAAGCAACCAGCTCACCATTAGTTGGTGAACTCTTTCATGTTTGACACATCATCATCATCCAAGCCTTATCCCAATTGTATGGAGCTGATTACATGAATTCTATTTTGCCATTTTGTTTTTGTTTAATACCATATACATCTCATGTTTAGCATATGATCGCGAAAAAAAAACAAACAGCAAAAGAACTCTCATTTTTGGATCCAAATCCAAATCTAAATCTGAATGATATGTTCCCATAATATGTTTGGTTCAGAAAGGAATCAGAATAGGGGTTGGAATAAGGTGGAATGGAATTTCATTTATAATTTGAGGGGAAAGGGAAAAGCCATTCCCTCGTATAAGAGAATGTCATTCCACCAGAAATGGAAATAGAATTTCAATTCCACCCAACCAAACAATTGGAATTGAAATGACCTATAAACCAAGCGGGTCCTTAATGTCATTTTACTTTAGTTTTTTCTTATTCCATGCAATACGAGGATATGAGGATGGCAACCGGAATAGATCCTAAGTCTATATTGCAACAAAGCAGTGAACATACCAATTGGGCCGCAACTGGTTGGCCTATTTTACTTGAATTGGATGCCCTAGTTGGCTTATTTTACTTGAATTGGGCCACAACTAGTTGGTCTATCTTACTTGGATTATCAATCCAAGTGTCCAAAAACAATGTAATACATACATATATATATATATATATATGGTAACTGTGAAGTATCTAATCTATGATCATCGAGCAGTATGAGACAAGTACAGAATAATTTGAGAAGTCTGGGGCAGCTATTTGTTATTATTAGAAACCCAGGTAGGATATTTGTAATTCTCCATTTTTTCTTTTTTATTGTTTTTTGGTTTCAGATTCATATGAAGAGGGCTTGAGAACGATAGGTATGCCAACCCCAACCCGACCAATTGAATATGGGGGTACGAACTGGATCAAACTAGTCCCATATAGTAGATCCATACTCAACAATGCCAAATATATGCAAATATTTTAATGATACAATGTAAAGGGTTGGTTCAAACAACCTAAGCTTTATTTGAGCTTAACCCAACATAACTCTAGTCGGACTCAAGTTTGGGCTGGGTTTGTCTGGCTTACGTGGGTTTGTTGGGTTTGACAGAATTTATTATATATATCTGTATACATTGCTGAAACATCTCCTAAAGTGTTTTATTATTGTTGAAACCTCCCCTAAATTGCAAATACCTTCCTATAACTCTTTGATACAGTTGCAAGTGGGCATCCTTTGTTAGAATCCTCTAACAAGAGGCACAAAAACGTTCAAAATACACATGTAGTTACTATTGGTTTCTATAAAAAAAATAAAAACTTTATGAACAACAGTAAAAATGAGAGTTTAAAGTTGCAGTTTACCTTTAAGTGATTGATATGAAGGAAAAATTTGAAAAATAAATTACTTTTGGAAAAGGGATTGAAAGTATTTGGGGTAGCGATTAAAATGAAGAGAAAATTTAGAAAATAAACATTTTAGTCAAAAGTAGCTATATGGATATTTTAGACATTTTTGTGTCTCTTGTTAGAAGATTATAATAGAGAGGGTCTTTTACAATTGTTTGAAAAAGTTCAAGAGAGATGATTGCAATTAGCAAACTTTAGGGAAGGTTTTGGCAACATTAAGAAACTCCAAAGAAGGCTTCAGCAATTGGCCTGTTATATTTTAATATGATTATCTTTTATTTGGCTATATGTCCCAATTTAAAAGTAGAATTGATTATAAATTTTATTTAAATGTGTTATATATAAATACATACACCATAAATATAAATTTCATTTAAGTGTGCTACATATATATACATGTATTTATTTGGATGGACTAGAATTGGATTAAACTAGACTTGGGTCAAGCTTGGGCTATCTGAGGCTTAAACCCAAGCCCAATTCAAGTTTAGGTCAAGTTTAAGTTTTCTAATCCAAATCAAACTCTGGCCCGAAAATTCAACCCCGACCCATGCAAAAACTCGGGTTGGATTGGATAAGGTTGGCGCTGCCCAAGATAATTGATCCTTTACGATGTGATTGGTTTGAAAGAGAAAATGTACGGAAAGATATCCTTACCTTTTTTATTTTTTAGCTAAAAAATTCAAACTTTTTTTAATTATAAAATCTAAACTCTTAGTTGAAATTAATATTCTAAATTTCTAATATCGGGGCAATATAAGATAAATGTTTTTTTTTTACTTCTGCCAAAATTTGGATGGATCCGACCCGAAGCCCGAGCACGAAACTGTGCAAAATCGGGCCCATGAGCCATGGACAGCTCTAATATCGGATGTATGAGGAGCAAATGGTAATTTCACGACAACATAGTAGAATCATGGCATGATGATATGGTCAAGACTCAAGAAGCGGATAGCCGCAGTGCCGCACCATTGCCTTACGGATAATAATTTTATCAGTGAGAGCAAACACAGGCAAAGAGCTTGTGCTTGTAAGGGCCACTAATGGCCGCTCTCAGCATTTCAACCGCGAACTTATTTGGCCGTACTATATCCAGCACCAGCAGAAGCACTTCGCGACCCAGAATTTTCTGTATTGGATGGGTATCTCTTCTTAACTCTTCTTACTCCTACTTCGATTACTCAAATCGAAAGTCGAATTTAGTGAACGTTCAATTAACATCCCTCTTTCTTTTCTTGTTTTCCTTTTTGTTCTGCGAAGGAAGGACCCGGAAGGTTTACTTGGACCTCCACAGACCGGCCACATCGCTCGAAGAGAGTTCCAGAGACGTCTCGAGCGGGATGCCGAAGCCCGGGAAGCCTTTCAACTTCAAATCCGCGAAGAACAAGAGCGTCGCCGAGCTCTTCGGCAGGTTATTTTACTTCATCCTAATTTTGTTGGCTTTTGTTCCTAATTTCGGTCAATTGGGATATATAGACTTTGTACTAATTCGTTTTCTGTACTTGTTTGATTTTGTTCTTTTCTTAGTCTCGAGTCCCGCCGGAGACGTCTGCGGAGCTGATCGAGTACTTTCTCGATACTGAAGCTCAGGAGCTTGAGTTCGAGGTTGCAAGGTTGAGGCATCAGTGAGTTCTTTGTTCCACTTCTCTGGAATACCCATTTTGACCTGTCATTAGTGTTGTTTTCTGCTCGATCAAAAACCAACTCCGTTCTATATTTGTCTCTTGAACCAGATATATTAGTCAATGGGTTTCTTCCACTCTAGTAGATCGATAATGCAATAAATCAATTTGTGACCATATTTTGTTTTACAGACGTGATCCATGCTTCCTAGAATTATAAATGGAAATTGGGTTTTCTTATTTTCAATTGTGCCTTCATCACACTTTCTGTTGATTCTTCTCACTTTCAAGTCCCTCCACTGATTATACCGCTGGTGTCGGTGTGTGGGTTAAGAAGATAGTAGGCCGATAATTCAATTCAGTACTCGGTAGTCATGAAGTTTGGTATTAGTTCTTGCAACTGCTAGCTTTTATTAGATAGCTCATAAATTAAATTAGTTTTTTTGTGATAGTTCAATGGGGAATTTAGCTAATGGTGATGCATGTAGGTTGAACTTTCTGTGTTGCAAACAATAACAATTAGGGTTGCAAACGGTATCCAATTGTCAGAACTCGACTTTGATTATATACACACACATAAGTATTTATATTGTATGTTTGTATCTATTAGTAAAGTTGATTTGAATGATGTGTTTTTACTAAAATTTCACAGGTTCAAGTTTCATATAAGTAATTTTCAGTTAATTTTGTTGATAAAATATAATATATGTCGTCTTAGTTCATTTTATTAATACTGTATAATATTTTGATTCTTTTTTGTTTGATTTATTTAAACTATTCAATATCTAATTACAATTCAAATCCCATTCAAATCTGGCATAATCTGATGGATGAGGTCCAATTTAAAATTGAATATAAACGAATCAATTTGGACCTACCCATTTCTGATCTGGTTCAATCCGTTTGCAGCCCTGAATCAAATATCACAAGGGGTATCCGACTTTCCTATTAGATGTTGTTTCTTAGGACATACTTGTCTTACATTTTTTTGTGTGTGTTGTAAGATATATTTGTCATTTTTTTTTTCGCTTTTCTCTTAAGTGGGTTTCCATGAAATTAATGCAACCAATTTTTGAAAGTCACCCACCCTGCTTCAAGTTAGAAGGTATGGTCGGTTGAGAAGGTGAGTTGAGTTCGATCAAACACAGCATTGCTTGCTGAAATCCTGCATTAGTGTTTGTAAAACTCACCATTTAAAGATACTCACTTCCATTGTCTGGCTCTGCAACAGTGTCTCAAGTGACTGAACTGATCATTTTTCTGATAACTTAATACCTTTCATTCAATGTATTAGTTCCATTTAGTGATTAGTTTAGATGTCTCTGATGACTGAACTGTTCCTGTGGTCCAAACTTCAATTAATTCTATTGCATGAAATGGTTTTAAAGATGTGTTGACCTGTGTATTAAACTATTCTTCTTTGGGCTAAATGAGAATTTATCATTTTTAGTTTTGATAGTTTGATTTTAGTTTCTAATTGATGATGACAATGAAATAGGTTTTATCTTGAATATAATAAAATGTTATTGCTGGTTAAAAGATGGAATAATATGCAGAATTTTGCAGATTAAATGAGGAATTTTTCTCACATCTGCAATCAGAAGTGGGACAACTAAGATTTGCTGTTACGAGAACAGAGGTTCTTTCCCACCTGAAAATTTGAAAATTAAACTCGGAATAAACAGAAGAAAGTTCTTTTTAATTATCACAATATCTTGGCAGGCTATGGAAGACAGATTAGTTGAGCTGGAAACAATGCAAAAGGTTCTGCTTGAAGCAACAGGTTGTTATTGCCCAAAGTGTTGGTGCTGAAGAATTTCTACTCTCCCATCACTTTTAAGATTCAATCCAATCTCTTCTTGATCTTTGCTGCAGAAGCTTATGATAAGATGCAAGTTGACCTCATCACAGCAAGGGAAAGCCTTACCAAAATATTGACATCAAAGAATATAAAAGCAACGGTATGATAGCAGATTATGGTCTTCAATTCTTAAAATATGATTTTTCATGAATCAAGCCAAAATCATCTGTTGCGTTAAACAGTTGTTGGAGATGGTTGAGCGTAACAAACTGAATAGATCCTTATTGACACTTCTTGATGAAAATATAGCAGGCGCACAAAAAAGCAACCAGGTGATAGAAGTTGCTGATGCCTTCGTTCTGTCCATTGAATTGTTTTTGTTAGGTCCTTGGGCTACTACTAGTTGTTTAATTTAGATCTCTCCTTCCCCTTTGTCTCTCCAGAAAGAAGCAGCAGCATTCATGGAGAAGGTCCGCTCAGCTGTTGTCAAGTATATGACAGTTTAGTGTTCGGGTGGGAGTTTGTAAATGCTTGCCTTCTATCTCTTCTTAGAGGATAATCCTTGAAGGGATTGGCTCCAAAATTGCCCCGTTGCTTCACATCATCTCAGATAGGTTGTATTTCTGTCTGTACCAAGGAATTAAAATCACTAAATGGGGTATTGTATTGAGATAAGATTCTTATTCAACAAAATATTAAGCCATTTATATGCCTCTTTCTTTAAGGTGAAATTGCTATGAATAAAAACATTTTGGTTTATGTTATTTCACCCCAACTTCACTCAGACCCGTGTGTCTATCATTCAATCAGACTGCTTTAAGTTTACTAGTAAGGGATTTTTTTTTCATTTTCTGATAAAAACAGAGTCTAATTGTTCATGGCGAGAGTGGATGAAGTGCCCATTGCCCAATATACATCTTGATGATTTGACCAAGGATTGGGTTCAGTTTTGTTAGACCAGTCAACTCCATCCTTAGAATATTGTTTAATGCAAAGTGAATGAAGAACTCAATTTGTAATTGGAAGGCCATGTGTACATACTCAGATAATTGGTAAAACAGTCATGGACTATTATAATAGTTAGGTACTTAGGTTGTGTTTGAGTTTAGTGGTGGATTTGCTTTTCCCTTTTTTCGCCTCTTTTAGGTCCAATCCAAAGTCAAGACACTGCTTCTATACTCTCTAATAAAAGGTTAATGTGTATGATAATCTATACTATATATAAAAGTGTGAATTCAGTGTGAAGCGTTTTTTGGACTAAAATTGCCTTCTATTTCTTTGTTTCAGAAAGGGTATAAAAATCATTTCATTATAGTTTTAGTGTTATCTTTAATGGCTACTATAATGGTCATATTTGTTTATTTAATCCATCTCTAATTGAAAGGATTGAAAATGTAATATCACTTACTACTTTCCACCTTAGTTAATCCCCTTCTCATTAAGTTTTATGCATAAGGTATTAAATCTCATTTTCTCTTATTAAATCATATATTTTTAAGTTATTTGTCACTAATAAGTGCTATTAATTAGATCCATATCAATATTTTTAGCAATATAAACCCATATATTTTAAAACTATTTCAAAAACAAAACTATTCTTTATTCAAGTGGTGGCTAAGCAAATCAACCATTTGAATCAAATTGATCAACCTATGAAGTCATAGTTAGGTAATAAAATTTTTAAAATAGAAATAAATATAAAAATTTACAATAAAAGTAGAAAAAATATACACATTTATGATATTTTTATTAATCAAATTAAAAACATAAGTGTAATAAACAAGAATTATTTTTATTGATAATGAAAATGAAATACATAACTTAGAAATGATCAAAAATGAAATATAAAAATTAATAATAAAATCAACTTTTGGGTTAAATGTGTTAATCTTTAATGTTATATATAAATAATAAAAATAAAAAAAAAACATAAATTTTGCAAAAAAAAAAAAACATTTAGGCACATGTATAATATCATATAAACAAAAAGTAAGTGTGACATATTAAAATTATTTTTACACACAAAAACACAAAAATTATAGGAAAACTGAACACATTTATAATTCTATATTTATACTATTATTAAAAATATGAATACGATTGTGGAACTTTCTTTTGACTAAAATCAAGGTTTTAAAAACTTATCCAAAAACGGAACCACTTTGGCTTTTGGTTTTTGAGTTAGCGGTTCAACTGTCCAGTTTGAGCGAGTTAAACCAATAAGATGTAAAATATAATATAACTTTCTTGTTTTTATCATTAGATTATGATCAGGTTAAAATCTACCGTATATATACATTATTATGAGAGGGAAGTGTGAAGACTTTGAGAAGGAGGTGGATGGTTAAAGTTGAGAAGTGAGGGGAGAAAAGAGAAGAAGAAGAAGAAGAAGATGATGATGAGAAGGAAGCATCGGCGAAGGTTGTTGTCACCATGTTCACCGATCACTGCAAAATCGTTTTGCCCTGAAAAGAAGAAGGAATTGGTGGCGGCGGTTATCTCTATGTTCTTCATGACCGCTGCTACAATACCATTTGCCATCTTCTTACATATATCTCATCTCTTTAAATCTCTCTCAAATCCTAGATCGTTTGCTTCATTGGTGTACCTCGAATTTTAATATAAGATCGGTGTTTAATCTCTCATCTCTTGCATTGATTTTTAGATTTCTTAATTGGAGTTGTATTTTTTGTGTTACAGATTATAAAGAATAACATAAATGAGAAAAATCAAAACCAAAATGAAAAAACTAACCCTAACTAATTTTGGACATTGGGAATAATCGAACAAGATTATGAGATGAATTTTTTTTTCAATTTTTTATTTTCTAATTTCTTTTTTAAAATAAATATAAAATTTGGAATTAGTTTAAAAGCAACCCAAGAATCGTTAATCCGGTCGAACATTTTAACGATTAAATTATCCGGGTTAGCGGTTCTTTGACCATTTCAAAGAACATGAAATTAACAATCCAATTCTTGTTTATGTTCAATTTTTGTGTTTATGTTCTTTGAACATGAAGTTGATATTAGAACAGTGCTCTCAAGGGGCCCCTAGACTGTGGTCGGCTTCATTTTGGTTCTCAAAGGTTGGGAAGCAAATACGCCTATGGATTCGATGAACTTTCCAAAGTCTTTATTCACAATCCAATTCCACAAACTTCCAATGGAGTTTGAATTGATCCGATAGGCAAAAAGGTAGCAAAGAAGGTGGGACTGCTAGTCAAAGACTATTGTTGACAACACAAAATTTTGGGTGAACTTTCTCTCTTATAGAGTGGAGATTGACCTAAAAAAAGCCATTGAAAAGAAGGGTATTGGTATTTGGAAGGGATGGTGCGAGGATGTGGGCTGAGATAAGATATGAGAGGTTACCCATTTTCTGTTATTACTGTGGTTGTATTGGCTACGATTATAAACATTATGCAAATTTGGTGGATCAAAAAACACAGAGGACAGGTGTAGGAGTTGGATTTTGAGTGGGGTGCTTGGCTTCGAGCTCCAACAGGGTTGAACAGGAGGAATAAAGAAGGGGAAGGAAAGCAAGTCACAAAAGGATAAGGATCAGTTTGGTCATGACCATGAGAGAGCGAGTGAAAGTGTTGGGAAACAAACATGAGAGAATAGTAGACCTAGCAAAAAGTTGACTTAACCCGTGAACCCGACCCAACCCAATCCGAAAAAATAGGGTTAGGGTCTCATATTTAATTAATCGAATGTGAGAATGACCCGAATAAAAAAAAGTTGGGTCATGGGTCAACCTGTTGACCCGATTATCAAGTCTAATTGAGATTATTTATGCATTATTAGAAGTTTTCATTCTAATTTTTTTCTATTTAGACTTTACTTTTTATTGTTTTCTCTTTAAATTGTTAAATGTTCAAAATTTTTATTTTATATTTGGAATTTTAAGGTTAATTCTTTTAATTTTGATAATTTTTCATGTGATTTTTCTTTATTTTTTTAATTTCAATTATTTTTTGGGATGACCCGAATTGACCCATGGGTCAACCCTAACCCGAGCATTTAAGATTAGGGTCCAGTATTTGACAACCCGAACTAAAATTTAACCCAACCCGAATCAACCCAAAGTACCTTAACCCAACCCAAAACTGACCCACCCAACCCAATTGCCAGGTCTAGAGAATAGCAATGTTCATAGCTCACAAGCAAACGGGAGAAAGGAGGTGGCCATAATCCAGCTGGAGAAAGAGAGGATGGAAATAGTAGGTTTGATTAAAGGGGCAATTATGAAAGTGTCGAATTTCATAATGGATATGGATTCGGAATTGCTCTACGAGAGCCAATAATCCTAGAGGCGATAAATGAGATTGATATGAAACTTGAAGACCCACTGATAATGAAGGGAAAGAAAAGGAAACTACACGATTCCCAAGGCAACACAAATATGGTACACATTGGTAAGCCTAAGAAGAGAATTTGTAGGGAATCTTTAATTAAAGTAGCCATTGGAATTGGAGAGATGGAAGCGGGCCAAGGGTTGTTGTTCCCAAAGCTTAATGCTGGCCTTAGGTTGTAGGGTATAAAGGATGGGACTGTTAGAATATCCAATGACTAAAAAAAATTCAAAGCATGAAGCAGAAACTAGTGAAGTAAAGCAGGGTGATTGGGTTAAACCTGGGCCCCATATTCAAAACTTCACAGAGATAGAAAAATTCATAAAAAGGAAATTAGCAGTGCAAAGTTCTGAAGGAGGGATAGTCTTTAGGAATGCTTCATTGTTGGGTTTGGTGGGTATTGACCCAAATCAACCCCACAATGAGCCATGAAACACTTAATTTGGAACTATAGGGGTTTGGGGGGCTTCCTTACAGTTCGAGAGCTACAACAGCTCTCCAGGAAGTGTCAAGCTGATATCATATTTTTGACAGAAACAAAGGTGGGAAAGAAAAGATGTAGCAAAGTGGCAAGAAGGCTTGGTTTTCAAAAATTTATTTTGGTGGATGTGGTGGAACGTAGTGGAGGTCTTTTTCGGTTTTTCTTGCTTGGAGGGACTAGATTGATATTGAAGATACTACATGCATGCGGATAAACACATGATTGTTGTGATGGTAAAAAATTATCATTCTAATCAATAATGGTTACCGACGGGAGTTTATGGTAGCTCAACTCACAAAAAGAAGCACAAGCTATGGGAGCTGTTTGAAAGGGGTGACTGAAAATCATGGGGGTCCTTGGTTGTGCTACGGAGATTTCAAGGCCATCATGGATGAATCAAAGAAGGGTGGAGGTAGGAGGAAGGGGTCTAGCAGTGTCAGAGCTTTTAGAAGAATTGTTAACACTTGTGGGTTTGTCGACCTCGGGTTTAAGGGTAATAAATTTACTTGGTTGAGTAAACAGTCGGGTCTCGCAAACGTTCAAGAACAACTTGGGCAGGGCCATGGCAAATAGAGATTGGAGAAGTATGTTTGCTCGCGCTAAAGTTTCTCACTTGATCACTGCCTCATCATATCATAACTTGCTATTGTTGAACTTAGTGGGGGAGCCTTACCCCTGGGCAAGAAGGTTTAGATATGAATCTATGTGGATAAGACATGCAGATTTTGAAGGAGTTGTGAAAGAAAATTGGAGGGGAGAGGTAGGTGTGCTCGAGGATGTTGCTAGCTCCCATTTTTTGCATTAAGATTAAACGTCTTGGATAGGCTCTTAGTAAGTGGAATGAGCAAAAATTTGGCAATATTTTTCAAACCAGTGTTTTTGAATCGTTGTTGATCCAGACGGTTGGACCATTCAACACAGAAACCGCCCATGCAATCGGTTCTGTTTCACCCTTAGCCCGTTCTTGGGTCAAAAAACGTTGATTTGGTCAGAGAATCGCTTGCCCGGGCGATCGAACCATTGACCCATTTGACCCGGGTAACGGTTCGCATTTTTATAGGATGAAAGAGATCGAGAGACGGTGAGAGACTAAGACTCGTATTTGAGATTAGATCCTAGAGAGAGAGTGAGAGAGAGGAGAAGAGAAGAGAAAATAAATATTGTAGATTTGAGACTCATATATGAGATCTGAGATTTGAGATCTCAATTCTCAGATTTCACATTTGATATCTCATAAAGTTCTGAACTTGTTGGCATCACTACGTTTTCTGTTGCCACCATTTCCGCCGCCATCACCATCACGGTCGTCACTAGTGAACGTCAGGTGCTCCTTCTCCCCTTCCTCCTTCTTCTTACCTCCTTCATTCCTTCTTTTTTTTTTCCTTTCTCTCCTTTCTTTTTTTCTTTATTTCTTTCTCAGCCGACAACCACATCTCTTTTTGAGTTTTTTCTTATAAAAGACAAAGGATATAAAGCCCTAATTTTCTAATATAATCTGACCGCTTCAACCGTTCGACCTAGATGGTCGAAATGCTGACCCAGACGGTGGCTAGAGCGGTTTTGTTTTTGGGTCGGTTTTTTAAAACCTTGTTTCAAATGCTCAGGTGCTTAAGGGGCGAGATTGGGGCATTGTAGAGAGGCCCTCAAACTAAGGATGCAATTTAGAGAGAAAAGAAGTTAATGCACCAGGTCGAGGAAAATCTTGAGAAGGGAGGAATTGTTTTGGCAACAAAGATCACATGAATCTTGGTTACGGGATGGGGATCGTAACACAAAGTTCTTCCATTTATCATCCCTTTTAAGCAAGAAAAAGTTGTTGATCGATAGGTTAAAATTAGATGGAGGATGTTGGATAGGATGATTTGGAAATCAAAAATATGTTTGTTAATTTCTATATAGATCTTTTTGCTTCTTCTGATCCTAAGATGAATCCCAATATCCAAAATTCGATTCTCAACCTCATTACGGCTTAGGACAATGAGATGTTGTTACACAACCTTCTCCAACTAGAATATGTGGTGTTGCCTTCCAGATTGGGGCCCTTAAAGCCCTAGGCTCGGACTGTACGTTTGTCTTTTTCTTCCATAAAGTTTGGTCAATTATTGGTAATGATGTAGTCTATTTTATTCATTCTTCATTTTATGGGAAAGGATTAGACCCAGAGGTCAACCATGCTAACACTGTCTTAATCTCTAAGGTGAAATTCGCATAAACTGTGGGCCACTTTAGGCCTATTATCCTCTACAACGTTCTTTATAAAATTTTCTCAAAGCTATTGGATAATAGGATTAGAGGGGTCCTAGAAAATAAATCATATCTCCATGGCAAGTAGCATTTGTGCCAGATAGACAAATTCTTGATGACGTGGTCATTGATCACGAAATATTTCACTCCATTAAGAGAAAGAAAGGCAAATAAGGGATTTTGATCTCAAGGTGGACATGGATAAAGCGTATGATAATATAGGGTGGAACTTCATCCTGGAGGTGATGAAACTTATGGGTTTTTGTGATAACTGGCTGTACTTAATACGTCGGTGTATTTTGACACCAAAAACTGACTATTATGGTGAATGGTGAAGAAATAGAGCACTTCTCACCAAGTAGGGGATTACGGCAAGGAGATCCTCTATCCCCATATTTATTCGTTATGGGTACGAATGCACTTTCTCTCAAGATTAACAAATATGTTGACTTGGGTGATATTCATGGTGTCAAAGTTGGTTGTGGCTGCCCAATAGTTACCCACTTACTTTTTGCTGATGATCTATTACTCTTCAGGAAAGCTTATCATCCTGAAGTGGACAAATTTATGAAAATCCTATAAGCTTCTGGGGAGGTTTTTGGTCAAGTTGTCAACTTCAAGAAGTCAGACACCTATTTTGGCGGTAATCTTCATCCTAGATAACATAGATTAATCTTGATATCTCTCGAGGTGAAATGTTTAGGAATAAGAGAAAAATACTTTGGGATAACCCCTATACATTGAAAAAAATAATCAAGAGGTATTTGATGTTGTGGTGGATCGCATTAAAGCTAGACTTAGTGGGTGGAAGAAGAATGCTTTGTTGCAAATGGGGCGAACATTCTTATTAACAATGTGTTGACTTCCATCCCACAATACACTATTCAGTTCTCTCCTTGCCCTTTTCTTCATGCACCCAAATTGAGAAGGTTTAAAAAAAAAATCTTGAATGAAAAAGGTGGCACATGAAAAAAATTGGCGTGGAGGAAAGCATGCAGTCTCGTGGATCCCAACTCTACCGGGTTTCATTCCCATGCCTACACATCAGACTCATAGTGGAGTGACGGATTTTGTGTCAGACCTTATCATAGGGAACAAAGAATGGTATACTTAGTTAATTTCAAATCAATTTGCTTTAAATGAGCAATTAGAAATCACAAAAACTAGTATCTCAAGAATCGATGCCTGCTCTAATGAATGGATTTAGACACTTGAGCATAATGGTTAGTTCACAACAAAATCAACTTACCATTTACTCTCAAACCAGGACATGAGAGAGTTCTCGGTCATTGGTTGGTGGAAGAAGTTATGGAGTTTAAAAATCTATCCTATGGTGCGTCTCATAATTTGGAATGTGGTTTAGAAATTGATCTTCACGAAGACAAACTGGTGGGGTAATGATGTGGATTGTAGCTATTATTTGTGCAGAAACCATCTATAAACGGTTGAACATCTTTTATGGTTTTACCCATTTGTGAAGGCTATGTGGTTTGGTTTGCTTGGGTGGAAATTTGAGGATGTGTAGGTTACCTCGGTTGTAGAGTGGCTCATTAATATGACCAGAGGAAGCAACATTTCTAACAAGGACAATTGAAACCTCCTCCTTCGCCATGTTCTCAGTTTGTGGTCAATTTGGAGGGCTCGTAATGAAAATTTATTTACAGATACTTCTCCCAATCCATAGAAGGTTATCAAACAAATCCTCAGGCTATAAGGTTAATTGAATGCCTCTACAAACTCTTGTTTTGGGGATGGAGCCGGTCCGAGGTGACGAGGGCTGATGACGATGTCAATATTCATGGTACTTGTTTTACCATTTACTTTGATGGTACTTGTAAAAATGGGATGGGGGCTGCTTTGTGTATTGCTTTTAGTCTATACATAGCTTTTTTTAGAGTCAAAACAATGCTCAAAATCAAAGGTAGCTAATGACAATCGAGTTATCTTGTTGGTTTCCTAGGCAATAGTTTATCATCAAAGGGGATTGGTAGTCAACTATCCGTTACCTCCTTGACAAAAGCAATCTTCCCTTCCTTGTATTCTCAATTTGATTTCAAGTTAATTGAATTATTAGCAGAGGGGACCCTGCATTGCAGGGGCTCACTCATAAACTATTAGACTCGAGCTTGATTTGAATTAGAGACTTGAGCTCGAGCTCGACTACCTTTGATTGCATGTCTCTCAAGCAGTCGAGGTGCTAAGCCGATGTCTCCTTCAATTGCTGAGGTGCCAAATCAAGGTCTCCCTCAATTGTTGAAGTGTCAAGCTGAGGTTTCCCTAGTAGGCGAGGTGTCGAGCTAAGGTCTCCCTTAGTTGACAAGGTGTTGAGCTAAGGTCTCCCTCAATTGTCGAGGTGCTGAGACGAGGTCTCCCTTAGTGACCGAGGTGCCGAGCCGAGGTCTCTCTTAGTGGTCAAGGTGTCATCTAGCTCGAGCTCGATTCGAATTAAAGACTTGAGCTTGAGCTCAGAAGTTCGAGCTCGGCTCGACTCGAACTCGACTACCTTTGATTGCAGGTCCCCTAGTAGCCGAGATGCCGAGTTGAGGTCTCCCTCACTTGGAGAGAGAGTGGCACTCTTGTAATTTTTAAGGAGAGAGAGAGATGGCACTCTTGTAATTTGTAAGAGAGACAGAGAGTGGCATTCTTGTAATTTCTATGAAAAAAAGGCAAAAAATACAGTTAGATTCCATTTCCCTCATCGTCAGGCCTGTACACATTTCAACTTAATATATTTATATAGATGTTTGTTAATAGAAAAAAAGAAAGAAAGAAAGAATGAATGACAAAGGAGCCTAGGTCCATCCTGGACTTAAAGACATGCACTTTAATGATGATGCCCTTGTTTAGTATCATTTAAAACAAGCACACACACACACACACACACACACACACACACTCAAATAGCACTTAAAATAAGTTTTAGGGACCACACAATAAGTTAAAAAATAAGTACTTATTTGCAGTTGGCAAAAAAGCCCAAAATAAGTACTTATTTTGAAAATAAGTTCTTAAATAATATGTGTCCCTGGGCAAGCTTCTTTTAAGGCCATGTTTGGGAGTGCTCATGTTAAAAATAAGTGCTTATTCGAATAAACACTTATTTGCATTTGGCATCCAATTTTTTCAAGTGCTTATTTTTAAAAAATAAGCACTAATTTCATATTGAATGTTTGGTAGTCTTTTTCGCAAATAAGCACTTGTGACTATTTTGTCGTTCATTTTCTTTCAAATTTTCAAAATATACATTGTGAGTGCTGAGCTCTCTCTCTCTCTCTCTCTATATATATATATATATAATATCTGAAGATTGATTCCTATTTGTCACCTCTCTTCTTCTCATGGGTTCTTTGAATCAATGCTCGTCTACTAGAAAGCTTGCTTCATTAGTTGAAACCCAAATAATCGTATTAAGCTATGACAATGGGCCTCTTCTCACCGGAAATCTCTCCATACATGAATATTTTATGGTATGGCCATTTCATCTCAGTCCAGAGACCAGTCCTTTTGGACTTCTTTCATTGCCTCTACACCACGAACCCAAACTTTAAAGACACACCAAATCCAAGCCTTAAAGACTCTCCATGCATGAATATTCATTTGGGCTTATTGTTTAAGCATGGGGGCAATTTTGGTTGAAAAAAATGAATGTGCTTATTGTTTAAGCACTTAAAAAAGATGGAAAATTGGGCTTAAAAAATAAGCACTTATTTCGGGCTTATTTCCTAAACACCAATAAGTTCTTAGTGGTGTGGTCCTAGCCCAAATAAACACTTATTTAGAATAAACACTTGTTTTTAAGCACTCCCAAACATGGCCTTAGTGATTACATAATAAGTGCTTATTTTATTTTAGTGGGACAAAACTGTTCCTAGAAAAAATCAAAATACCCCCATTGCCTCTCTTTATAGAGAAGACAATAAAAATGCAAATTAAAGATGACAAAAGTAAACCCAAGCAAAGGCACGAGCAACTAGGGAGGGATTTCATGTTCATGTTAGCGAAATCCCCGGTTTTTACTTCTCACCATTTCTTGCTCTGTGATTTTGCTATGGTGGGTTTTAACCCATTTTCGCCATTCTTCTCATTGATTTGTGTTTGGGAAAGAGGCAAACATAGCTAGTCGACAATGACCTATTCGATAATGAGTTGTAAGCTATTTTTCTTATTTTTCCTTCCATTTACACACACACACACACACACATATATATATATATATATATATATATACATGATCAATTTTATACTATTCCTAGAAATCTTTTGATGAAAATGTTAAAATCCGATGCAAGTAGAAAATGTGGTTAACTTGCTAACATTTGCTTATGATTCTAGTTTTTATATATATATTTTTTGATTAATCAGGAAAAAACATTATTGTTTATCATCACCATCATCATTATATTATATTGTTGTTGTTGTTATAAAAGTACTTCTGTATATGTGACACATGGGCCCATGCGTGTCATGAGGGTTATAATTGTCATTTATAAGTACTATGAAAGTACTTTTTGAAACCACTTCTATATTATTTATTATTGTTATCATCATCATCATCATCATCATCATTTTTATTATTACTATTGTGATTATAATTATTATTTGTTAATTATTTATTATATTTCTTGTATAAAATAAATTATTTAATAGTGTCACATGTGTGACACGCGGGTCCATACATGTCATGAGGGTTATAATTATCATTTAAAAGTATTTTAATGAAAGTATTGGTACAATAACTTATTATGATGATTATTATTGGTACAAAAACTTATTTTTCAGATATTTATTATATTTGCTTATATAAAATAACTTATTTAATAGTAGTATGATATAGGTCCATGCATGTCCTAGGGTCCTCAAATGAGAAAGTGTTTCGAGGATATATTTGGAAAACAAAAAGAACATTATGTGAAATGATTGGTGTGATGCGTACAATACTAAGGCTAAATATTAAAGAGTGAATCAAATGATTTTAAAGTGTAATTTTTTGTACTTTACACTTTAAAAGTAGCGTTAAACGCTCTCCCATAAGCCCCAAGAGATTCAATCCCAAATAAGTATTTAAAATAAATGTAAGTAGTTTGGAAAAGGGCCCCGAACACTAATAAATAATCATTGAAATAAATACTTATTTATAAAACCACTTATTCACTAAACATACCCAAATCTACAAATTATCATACCTTAAAGCTATGATAATCTCATTACAAATTATCATACCTTAAAATTATGATAATCTCATTACAAATTATCATACCTTAAAATTAGTGGGGACCCATGCATCATTGAAAAAGTGAAATAACCACAACTTATAATTAAAGAAAGAATGCAATACTGATTAAAATAATTAAATCTTTATTTTAATAATAATTTGTTACAAAAATCATTTGCTAATTTAATAATTATCGTACCTTAAAACTATCATAATCTCATTGCAAATTATCGTACCTTAAAATTATTCAAGTCCAGCAGCTCTAAAACCACACGTGGTTACCTCAATTATGATATGTCGATTGGTTACAAGTTACAAGTTTTTTCGGATTTGTTACTCACGGATCCGAGGATGGGACACCGTTTGCTAATAAATTAGCCCTCGGGACAAGAAATCGGATTTGTTACTTACAAAAGCGGAGTTCACGTCTCCGCCCCACAACGTCCACAGCATATCCCTGCCGTGTATGCTGTAGGACTAATCTCACAAAGCACGCCTGACACTAATCTCACAGTACATCGCAGCCATGCATTCAGAATATCTTCACATGATTAATAACATCTCGTACGAAAGATGTCCTCTATAAACGGATGAAAACGCTGTGACGTTGGAGCGAGTAGCAAATCGGATTCTTCGATCCACCAATTCTATCATCTCCTTTAAATACAGGTCGAGCAAGCGGACGGACCAAAATATCAGATACGGTTCGCTTCGAACCCGAAAAAGTTGCGTGCAGTGGATGTCTGGAAGATACACGTAATTTCATTTTTTCACGTTTCCCCACATACATAACGACTCATGTGGCGCGGAAAGTGTTTGAAGAAAGGTCGCTTTGAAAGCTGAACAAAGCCGAAAAGGTTATACCCAGAGAGCAACCACGACGAGCCAGCGGGTGAGCGAGAGAAATGTGGAGAATCTGGAGACGAGTTGGTTCTCTTTCTCCCCTGTTTTCTTCACCTAAATCGTCTATTCTTCGCCAGGTATGGCAACAACTTTTCCTATTTTTTTTTCTTTTTTGGTTTGTACCCTTGAGCTTGTTTTAGGAAGGAAATTTGAAGTCTGTCTGAAGTCCCATTTTGTTTGATCGATCAATCACTGCTTTAGTTGATGAACAAAGAACTAAGAACTAAGAACAAAGAACAAAGAACAAAGAACAAAGAACAAAGAACAAAGAACAAAGAACAAAGAACAAAGAACAAAGAACAAAGAACAAAGAACAAAGAAATAATTTCTTAGAGCATGAAAAGCCCCATTTGACTGTATTTAGAGACCAGGGCGTTTATTTATTTATTTTTTCTTTTTTGGTTTGTGCCCTTAGCTTGTTTTAGGAAGGAAACTTTGAAGTCTGTCTGAAGTCCCAATTTGTTTTATCGATCAATCGCTGCTTTAGTTGATGAACAAAGAACAAAGAAATAATTTCTTAGAGCATGAAAAGTCCCATTTGACTGTATTAAGAGACCAGGACGTTTATTTTTTCATATATAAAAGATTACTCAATTTTGATATTAGTTTCATTGGAACTCCAAGTAGTCAATGTTATCTCTATGCATTATACTTATCATGTTTAGGAGTTTTTTTTTTTTTTTTTTTAAATTTTTTTAGAAAGAGAGAGCTATTAGTTAATATGAATTTTTGAAATTTAATGTTTGCATAAGCTGTTAAGTGTATGTGAATTAGATCCCTTCGCAGACTCTGGATGATTGGCTTGATTCATTGAGCCTCTCAGTATTCTCTGGTTTTTACTATCCTTCCAAACAGTTCTCTAGTGCTTAATATAGTATTGATGACAATAATTAAAGAAGGTGGCTTTCTTGTCATGCTGTTTCTTGTAGAATGATGCTACGTCTAAGAGCCATAGTTATCAAGGTGATGGTTAGACAAGTGCCTTAGCAATGCCTAGGCAACAAGGTTTTTTTCTGGGGCACGCCTTTATATCACATCCTTTTTTTGCATACATGTTTGGCGCCTTTCTTAGGCAAGCAAAAGGGCAAGGCTGCTATGATGCATAAAATCATATATGTTGTAGAGTGTTGTTTTTTATTTGTGCGCTATGATGCATAAAACCAATAGTATGTTAGTATGGTATTCATTATTTATATGCTTGGATTCAATGTGTTGTAATACTTGTTTTCTTGAATTCATCATGCTACTATTTTGTTGCTTTTTTATTTGTTTAGACTATTGTTATATGAAAATTCATGATTTTAAATATACCATGCTAGATGCTACTTTTCTGAATTGAATTGATTACGTTTTATCTGGAATATTGAAATTTATGATGAAACATGATATTGCCTTATGAAATTAATAATGTAATGCCTCTTCATATGCAAAATTCATCCTTAGTGGCTTTGTTTTATTATTTTCCATTACAACATGGATCATACCTAATTAACTATAGGTCTTATTTGCCAAAAAAAAAAAAACACTACTTAACACTTAGGCGGCAAGGCAGTACCCTGCCACCTAGTCTCACTTTGCTTTCTCTCTATATAACTATGTAAAAGTTGATTTTGATGGAGTTGCTTAGTTGATTGTTTATTCTTTTGAGTTTCTGGACCTTCTGTAGGTAGCAGATTTCTTCACTTAATATAAGATTCACCTCATGGGCATCATTGGTGATGTTTAAAATCTAGTTGATTATCACCAGTATTGGAATTATAATAACATGGTACGAGGTAAACCTTGGTATTAATTGGAGCTGCCTGTTTCGGATTTTGGCTAATTTTGGAGTATGTCTGCTGTATGAGCATGCTGATACCAGATCCTTTAGAACCATTCTTGATATTTCATCCATGGCTTCTGAATTTGGCATTTGCATGTGGTGCCAGATTTAGAGAATTTGCAGTTACAACTTTTTTCTTTGAAGTTTTCTTGATAGAACAGGTAATAACTTGTCCCAAAATGGTGTACTGTGAACTATAGGTCTGTTGGATATGAATTCTAATAACGACTGATTTACAATTAGCTGAAAATATCCCTTTATTCCATTGATCCTCTTAACTGCCTGTAATGTCATTTTTAGTTTTATGGATTTCTTTCACTCTATGGGTTTTTGAGATGCCAAGTTCTATTATAACTTGGCATTTATCACATATCAATTTTGAACATGCATTTATGTAGACATTTGCTTTTCTATTTTGTTCTGACATATTTTTTTTCCTTTTGCAATCATAAAGTAAGAAATTTTATTGATAAAAAGTATTGTTACTTAAACTCTATACACCTAACTTGTTTCTTTCTTTATTTGAGGATTTGATACAGGCTCCATATAGATTGAACTTTCTGGGAATCCTCAGCACAGAAAATGGGACACCGGTATTCTTTTGATCCAATTAGTGATTGCTGCTTATTTATTTTGAGGCTTTTAATGGTTGAATTCACTTATCATATTGGATGCATTTTTCAGAAAAAAAAAAGAAGAAAAGAAAAACATAGTTGGTATATTTAACATGTTAGTCTAATGAGATCCTATAATTTGGATTGTTGAGTATAAAAGAAACATCATGTAAAACTGTTCTTTTAATCCTAAATTCATGTCGAACAGGATTTTTCACTATTACATATAAAACAACTAGTTGTTCTTGTTTATTTGCTTTTGCAAAAATTATCCCGTTTCATAGATGATTTGACTTGATTTTCTTTTTCTCATTTGCTCCTGGAGAATGAATACTGTCATTTGTTCCCCTTTCTGTTCCCTTTTTCATGGAAGCCACTACTCTGCTAAAACATATAGCTGTTTCACTATATTTTATGTGTGAGAGATATATCCTCATCTTTCTCTTTTTGATGTAGGCAACTATTGGATTTTTCTCCAAAGAGAAAACCCCCTTCATAGCTTTTGTCTTAGGTAAGCACCACACATTCCTTTGGTGACTGGGTTTGTTTATTTTCTTATGCTTAAACTCAAACCCTTTTACTTAGAATTTTTTTAGAAAGTAACGTAAAATTTGTATATTACCATAAATCAAACCATGTCCAATGAGAAGCTGTACACTGGGCTATAAAGCAGTGTCTATCTGAGAAAATCAGCTTGCAAAAAAGTGGCTGCAAATAAAAAGAAAAAGATCTATATGGGATTCCTTCAAAAGGCTTTTGGATGCTCATCTACAAGCACAACATCCCTCTTGTGTTACTCTTTACCTCCTTCAGATTCTTCTGCTTGTTCTTAAAAATTATCTGATTTCTCTCTTACCTTATATTTCTTTGCTCAGTGACTTCTCTCTTTCCATATTACCCATAGGACAGAAGCTGGGAACATGCTCCATAGAACTTTGCCCCTTTTGCTCAAACCCTGAATACACCACTTTGGAATATAGATAGAACTGATTAAGGTAAAACCCCTTTACACTAAAAAATATTTAAAGACATCAACCACAACTTAATAGGAGAAATGACAGTGTATGCGCAGATGATTGGAAGTTTCTGGACATCCTCTTCAATGGACACAGCAATCACCATTTCAGGATTGTTCCACTTCTAATAAGGATGTCTGCTGTGAAACATTTCCCTTTAGCAGCTGTCCATGCAAAGAAAGCCACTTTTGAAGGTATGTATTTGGACCTTAACTTAGAGCTTGGGAACATAGTTTCCTCATGCACACTAATCTTATTGTAGGACAGAACTGAGAACCTGCCCTACTTTTTCCATTCCCAAACTCTTGCATCCTCTCTCTACTGGTTTGGCTTATCCTGTCAAGAAGGTTTGCCATTGGTTCAATCTCCCAATCCTAAATATTTCTTCTGAACTGGGGGTGCCATATCACCCCATTTCCTTACTGCTCATAGCAGTCCAGCACCCGTGCTTCCTTATCTTGAGAGATATCAGACAAATTCAGGAAAAAACCTCCTCCAAAGTTGTACTTCCACACTTGCTGATGATAAAAAAATTCTCAATTTTATGTTGAATTTCTTTTTGAAAGTCATCATATGCTTTCTCTATCCCATTCCAAACTGCACAACCCATAGGAACTGAAGCTGAACCAGGGTCCCACCAACCATTTAGGCCATACTTGTAATTATCTGCCTACATAATCCTTCTGGTTCTTTATTGAATCTCCAAAACCTTTTACCCCAATGACAAGCTTAAGGGAAAGGCCTGTAGTTGCATTCCTCATGACTTTAGGTTCAGTAATAGGATATTTAGTTTTATATTTTATTTTCATAATATGTTTAAGATAACACTAAAATTTAGAGTAATACTCCAATGCTTTTTTTTTTTTTTTTCCATACTCGAAAGGGTTTTGGATCATAGTTATCAAGGTAGCATTTAGGTGATAAAGCATTTTTTTAATTGTCTTGTGCCCCGCCTTGGCGTCTTATATGGGAGTTGTAAAAATTTTAGGTGCAGCAGTGTTAAACTGTATCATATTGTAAAAATAAGGTAAAAGGGCATTATAGAAAACTGATTTTTAGTGTAGAGAGCCATAAAATGGGTTTAAGGGAATGAGAAGGTAATGTCTTCACTGCAATAGGACTTTAAATAATTGCCTTCATTATGTTTTTTTTTTTTTATGAATATTACTTTGATGCCTTCATTATGTATTCTTTACAAGAAGCCTTTACTTCTCCTTTAATTTCCATGCATAAATCAAAGTACATCTTTCTATGTCAGGTCTGGGGCTTTGCCCCTTAGTTCTTTTTCTTTCTTAAATCCATTGTAATCACTGCCTATATTTCTAACTATAAACAGAAAAGAGGTTCACTGCCTATATTTCTTCTTCTTCTTCTTCTTCTGTTTTCTCCTATTCTTTGATTTAATACACATGTGCACACATTCTTTCTGCATCTTCCTTTTGCATAATAGAATGTGAATGGGCTCCATCTCCTAATTTTGCTCATAGGCTGTGTATTTTTATTTTAATTCTACTCTATTGTTTGATCTTTTCATGTTAAATCACTTTTAATATTTCCTAGTTGCTCCACCCAATTGGGAAACAAGCTAAAGTTAACCATATTCTTTACATAAAATCCTTAAAAAACATCACTGAGTTGCCAAGATGACAAGGCACTCACCTGTTGCCCAGCCTTGACATGCCACCTTGACAACTTTGTTCTGGAGCCACTAGCCTCTGTCTTAACTGTTTGCTATGCTTTGTTAATGAATTTATGAACAAACATAATTTGTTTTCTTGATGGTAAATAAAAAAGAGGTTATCAAGATTGTAACCAACAAAGGATAGCCTCATCAATAGAGGTGTGAATATCTCCTTAACTGGATGTTCTTTATGTGATCACTGGTGGGGGACTGGATTGTTTGTTTGTTCACTGCCCCAGCAGATCCAAGATCTTGTCTTTCTTTCTTAATGTTCTGAATGAGAATTCGGTTTTTCCAAATTCTGTGAAAGATCAATGGAGAGCTGGTTCACTGGTGGCTTGAACAGTAAGGGGAGAAAGCCCAAAAAGTCATTGCAGCTGCTGTTGTTGGGTTGGTTTGGGTGAAATATGACTCAAGAATCTTTGAGAAGGAATCTCATATGGATGATGAACTGCTAAAAGGAGCTGTTTCTATGGTGGCGTCTTGGATATCCATTGGATAACTGTTGAGGAACACTCCTTTTTTACATTTTACTGTTGATACTTTTGAGCTGACTATGAGGTTCTGTTGATTTCTTCTTTTTGTGTGGCATAACCTATCATAATTGATGTACTGTTCACTGTGTAGTGTTTACGGTTCTCAGCCTTTTGAGCTTCCTTTTTGAATGAATATACATTACCTTTTCTTCAAAAAAAGGAAGAAATAAATAAAAGAGACAGAATTAAGGAGATTGACAGGGTGAATGAGATATCTTTTTTTTTTTTTTTAGAATCAAATAAAAATTCATTAAGAAAAGATAAAGTACAGCAGGAGGTGATAAGACATCACCAGAAGCAAGAAGCACCCACAGAAAAAGAGATTGTGGGTTTTACATGCTTGAAAATGTTTTATATGTGTTATAATTCAGGTCTGCCTTAGAGTTCGGCCTGACTGAGTTCAGTTATGTAGAAGAAGACAAGGTGAGAGAGAGAGAGAGAGAGAGAGAGAGAGATAAAGAGAGAAAGAGAGAGAGAGAAAGAGAGAAGAGAGAATTCTGGTTTGAACTGACCGAGTCAACTTGACTTCTCCCAGTCGGCCAGTAAGTATTTATATTATTATTAAAACATGACTGAAAAGACCTATGTGCCCTTACTTAAGTTAAGAGCACATGTTGCAACACAACACTACAAATCATCAACATCAATCAAGGTATAAAGACATAAATACCCCTACTCTAACACTCCCCCTCAAGCTGGTGAGTATATATCATATACTCCCAGCTTGTTACATATGTAGTCCACTCTTCCCTGACTCAAGCCTTTTGTAAATAAGTCAGCCCACTGATTTCTTGTATTAACATGTGTAATGTCTACCTCTCCATTCAGCACCTTCTCCCTCACAAAGTGACAGTCAACCTCAATGTGCTTGGTTCTTTCATGAAACACTGGATTAGAGGAGATATGAACTGCAGCTTGGTTATCACAATAGAGCTTCATTGGAGTGTTAATGTTGTACCCTACTTCCTGTAGAAGGTTCCTTAGCCACACTAATTCACAAGCGGTGTGCGCCATAGCCCTATATTCTGCTTCTGCATTGCTTCTTGCCACAACCGTCTGCTTCTTACTTTTCCATGTCACCAGGTTACCTCCCAGAAACATGCAATAGCCTGTAGTAGACCGCCTATCAGACATAGAACCGGCCCAATCAGCATCAGAAGACCCTTCTATTTCAAGTTTTCCCCCACTCTTGTATATCAGACCGCGACCCGGAGCCCCTTTTAGATACTTCACAATTCTCAGAACCACATTCCAATGAGGAATCAGAGGTTTTTGCATAAACTGGCTTACCACACTAACTGCAAATGATATGTCTGGTCTGGTAATGGTTAGGTAGTTCAGTTTGCTCACGAGTCGTCGGTATCTGCCAGGGTCTTCAAACACTTCACCTATATCACTGCTTAGCTTGGTATTTGTGTTCATGGGTGTTTCAGCTGGTTTGGCACCCAACAAGCCTGTTTCTTCCAGCAAATCAAGCACATACTTCCTCTGGCACAGGTTAATCCCATACTTGGATCTCGCTACCTCTATCCCCAAGAAGTATTTCAGTTTACCCAGATCCTTTGTCTGAAAGTGATCCTGCAGATAAGTCTTCAGCCTGTCAATACCAATGTTATCATTCTCAGTAATAACAATATCATCTACATACACCACCAACAGTATTTTTCCTCCCGGAGAGTCATGACTAAATACAGAATGGTCAACTTTGCACTGTTTCATACCAAACTTCTTTACCACCTCACTGAACCTACCAAACCATGCTCGAGGAGACTGTTTAAGCCCATATATAGCCTTCCTTAGTCTGCACACCTTACCATCCTCCCCTGAGCAACAAACCCTGGAGGTTGCTCCATGTAGACCTCCTTGAGTAAGTCACCATGCAAAAAGGCATTCTTGATATCAAGCTGATATAGTGGCCACTCATACATGGCTACAAGAGAGATCACAACACGAACGGACCCTATCTTAGCAACTGGTGAGAAGGTCTCTGTGTAGTCAATGCCATAAGTTTGGGAGTACCCTTTTGCAACTAATCGCGCTTTCAGGCGTTCAACACTACCATCAGGCAAATACTTAACCGTATAAACCCATTTACAACCAACAGCTTGCTTCCCACGAGGAAGAGCAGTGAGGTCCCAAGTATGATTATGATGAAGGGCTGAGAGTTCTTTTTCCATGGCACGACACCACCCTGGAGAGGCAAGGGCTTCCTGGACATCTTTAGGAACAATAACTGATAATAACAAGGTAACAAACTGGCGATGGGAAGCGGAAATGTGAGTAAGAGAAAGATAATTAGAAATGGGATGAAGGGTGCAAGTACGTTTACCTTTCCGCAAAGCAATGGGTAGATCAATCTCAGATGCTAAGTGAGGGTCTGGTGCCGGATCCGTCGACGGAGATGTAGCCGGAGGAGTAGTAGCTGGTGCACGTGGGCGATGTGTATACACATGACGGATAGGTGGGCGTTCAACAGGTGGTGGCACCGGAGGCAAGGATTTGGTCACGACTGGAACAAAGGGAGGAGGATCGACAACGGGAAGTGGAAGAGGAGGTGATGAGGAGGAAGAAGCATCACCAGACCCCAAAAAGAACGTAGACTCAAAGAAACTGACATCAACACACACAAAGGACCGTCGAGAACCAGGATGGTAACACCTATAATACCCTTTCTGGGTCCGAGAATAGCCAAGGAAGATGCACTTGAGAGAACGGGCATCAAACTTGTCGTTCCCGGGACCCAGATTATGGACAAAACAGACACACCAAAAAACTCTCGGCGTAAGAGGGAACGAAGACAAAGTGGGAAACAAGACCTGAAACGGAGAATGACCATCAAGGATGAACGTGGGCATCCGATTAATCAAAAAACAAGAGGTAAGCACTGCATCACTCCAAAAAGGTTTGAGAACATCCATGTGATGCATTAGGGATCTTGCTGTTTCAAGGAGATGGCGATTCTTTCTCTCAGCCACCCTGTTTTGTTGTGGGGTGTAGGTACACGAGGTCTGATGTATAATGCCGTGTTGGTCTAGGTATTCCTGAAATGATGAGGATAAATATTCGCGGCCATTATCAGAACGAAAAACTTTGATATGGGTACCAAATTGGTTATGAATCTTAGCATAAAATTTTTGAAAAATGGTAAACAATTCACTTCTTTCTTTCATTAAATAGAGCCACGTCATCCTTGAAAAATCATCAACAAAAATGACAAAATATCTGTATCCATTATATGACATCACTTTATAAGGACCCCAAACATCTGAATGAACTAAAGAAAAAGGACTCGACACACGGTTATCAACCCTAGAACTAAAGGGAACACGATGGTGTTTCCCAAACTGACACGACTCACAATCCAAAACAGAAAGATGACTCAAGGAACCAAGAACTTCAAGACTTTTAGCGACGGATGACCAAATCGGCAGTGCCACTGGAGAGGAGAAAGAGATGACTGGAGAGTTGTTGAAGTTCTACCACCACCACCGTCAAGATAATACAGTCCACCTGCTTCATGCCCTCCACCAATCTTCATCCCTGTCTTGAGATCCTGAAAGACACACATAGAAGGATAAAAGATAATGGAGCAGTTAAGTGATTTGGTAAGCTTACTAACAGACACAAGGTTAAAAGGCAATTTAGGAACATACAGAACTGATGAGAGGGATACAGGATCTAGGTCAACATTACCAACACCACAAATTGAGGATGTGGAACCATTCGCAAGGGTGACAAATTGTGATGTTGAGCAATGAGATAAGGAGGAAAACACATCTGGAGTTCCAGTCATGTGATCGGAGGCTCCAGAGTCAATGATCCAGGGATTGGGTGTAGAACCTCTCATATTCAGGGATTGTGATGTGGAACCTCTCATATTCATCACGGGGAACACTCACCATCTCCTTCATGGGACCATCTGTGGATGTAGGAGGCAACTGGTCAGATGAATGATTCTCCTGTCTAAAGTTGGAACTTGAATCACCTATCGCGGCATGATTGGCCTAGGTTGAGGGAGGACCATGTAGATCATAACAATAGTTGATGGTATGTCCATCCATACCACAATGAGTGCACTTCCTCAGGCCTGAGCTACGTCCTCTACCACGGGCTCCCTCTGAATCTCTGCTCCCAGTACGACCACCACCACGATTATGAGTAAACCCACCATTTTCACTTCGGCCATATGTAGAACCACTACCACCACCACGACCGGACTGAGCTCCCCGAGCTCCACCTCTATCACTACGGCCGGACTGAGCTCCCCGAGCTCCACCTCTACCACCACGGCCTTTCGATGCAGCAAAGGCAGATCTATTTGAGATATTAGAGTTCTCAGTAGATCCGATAGAAATCCTCCGAAGTCGAGCAAATACCTCTTCTAGGGACGGAAGAGTTGATCCCCCTAATATCTGAGCCCATACTGGTTCATATTCAGACTTTAGTCTCACCAAAAATCTAGTCACATCAAGCTGCTCTCTCTGTTGTTGCTGAATCTTGACATTAGAAGTGAGAGGATGATAGACATTCAACTCATTATGTATGTTCCTCATGTTGGCATAGTACTCCTCAAGACTTTGATTGCCCTGTTGCAGATTAAAGTACTCTTGATAAAGCTGATAAACTCTGGTTGTATTGTCCTGCCCCGAATACAATTTCTTCGCATGGTCCCACACATCTTTGGCAGTATCAAGGAACATGAAGTTCACACTAATCCTGGGTTCCATACTGTTCCACAACCATGTGATGATTTGAGCATCCTCTTGCTCCCAGTCTTCATACTCGTGAGAGTCAGAGGAGGGTTTCTCCTCTCTGATGTGTTTTACCTCCTTCTTTGCCTTCAGAAAGACTTTAATGGATTTGGCCCAAGGCACATAATTCTCTCCATTTAACTTAGTGGAGGTCATCTGAACATTCAGGTAGTCTGTAGGCACCATCACACTAGGTTTATAATCATTATTGTCTCCCATTATGTTATCACCAATTCTGCACACTTGTTGAATTCTATTATCACCGAGATTTGCACACTACACACCACTAGGTCACACCTGTCACACTGATTGCAGCACTAATTATTGCTGGAATGTGTGCTCTTTACACCACAAACCCTAGATCACACCTGTCACACTGATTTCAGCACTTGTTGTTTGCTGAAAAGTGTGCTCACACCACAAACCCTACTCCTACAACAACCTGAAATCTCACCACTATATGATCATATCTCTTCCTTCAAAAAGCACAAAGAAATCAGCATAAACCCTAGCACTTACTAGCCGAAACCCTAGCATATGGTCTGAAACACACCTCTTATTTAATCCATAACAGATATCATGCACTGAAATCTCTTACCTTATTGCTGAAGTAACACCCATACGAGCAGGAGAGCAGTCCACACACAACAGCTGCTTCACACACAACTGCCACACACAACAGCCACTACCCACACAGTTCGGCCTTCTATTCTTCCTCTACTAGGAGAGGGCGATCTCAGAAATCACAACAACTGACCACATACGACCTGACTGGAGGCATAGAGACCCCCAAGGGAAGAGGGCGATCACTCCTTTTCAGCCCTTTCCCTTATCTCCAATCGAACATAGAAAAAAAGAGGAAAACCCTAGATAGGGTGCACAGAGAATGAACCCTAGGCAAGCAGAAATCTAGGCAGATTTAACCTGCTCTGATACCATGTTATAATTCAGGTCTGCCTTAGAGTTCGGCCTGACTGAGTTCAGTTATGTAGAAGAAGAAAAGGTGATAGAGAAAGAGAGAGAGAGAGAAAGAGAGAGAAGAGAGAATTCTGGTTCGAACTGATAGAGTCAACTTGACTTCTCCCAGTCGGCCAGTAAGTATTTATATTATTATTAAAACATGACTGAAAAGACCTATGTGCCCTTACTTAAGTTAAGAGCACATGTTCCAACACAACACTACAAATCATCAACATCAATCAAGGTATAAAGACAGAAATACCCCTACACTAACAATATGCTTGATTTTATTTTTAAATTTTCATTTGAATACACTTTACATGTTATGTTTATGTATTTTAATTTTAGATAATAGGTTTTTTAAAAATTTATTTTAAAATTTAAGTTCATATTTTTTATTAATATTATGTTTAATATTTTTTATTTTTATTTTTTTTACATTTTTTTGAAAAATTGGCCTTTTTTTGAATTTTCTGACTTTTTTTTTGTATTTTGCCCATTGCTTCAGAAAGGCGTGCACCTTGCCTTGTGCCTTGCACCTCGGGCACAAATTGGCCACTGTGCCTTTTTTGTGCCTTGCACTTTTAAAACACTGCCAACAATAAACTACAAAGTCAAGACACATTAAAAGCTCAAAAAATACAGCAGAACCAATCATATTCAAAAGAATGCATATTTCAAATTGCAAGAAAGAGTGTTTATTAGATAGATGAGGTGGTTACATTCCTATTGGTATTGGATGTACGACTTTGTAAAAAAATGTCAGACCCCAAACTTTTTTATGTTTTATTTGATTTTTTTCCTTGGACATTTTGTTTTCTCTTGCAATTTGTTATTGTGCTGTATTTGAAAACCAAATTTGGTCCCATGCTTTCAGGTGGCCCTGGCAGTGGAAAAGGTACACAATGTGCAAAGATTGCAGAGGCCTTTGGGTTTACACATCTTAGTGCTGGGGATCTGTTAAGGAAGGAGATATCATCCAATAGTGAAAATGGGTATGTGATGATGCTTATTATCTTCACTCTGATGAGGGTTTTTCAGTTCACATGCACGCTTAAACTACCAGTGGTTCTTTGATGGTGGTTAGAATTTTGTTTGCAGTGCGATGATCCTTGCCACAATTACGGAAGGAAAGATTGTTCCTTCAGGAGTGACAATTAAACTTATTAGGAGGGAGATGGAATCAATTGAAAACAATAAGTTTCTCATCGATGGCTTCCCTAGAAGTGAGGAAAATCGTATTGCATTTGAACGGATTGTGAGTTTCTCTGTCTACTTCTTTTGAACTAGGCTTTATGGAACTATATTTCCCTCTTTCTATTCTGTCCTTTAGTATTTTGCTTCTCTTTTTTCATGTACTTGATACAGATATTGAAACAAGGAAAGTGTCCATGGAGAAACAAATCAGTTTTTCCATTCCTAGAGCAGCCTGAACAGTTTCAGAATTTTTGTAATGATAGAATATTTATTTGTATTGTTACACTTTATTTATTTTTTAGTTAAAGGTATCTTAAGATTTGGATTTTTTAGAGTTTTGTTGTTATTTCAAAATTATTATTTATGATTTGTTGGGCTTACTATTTATAGTAATTCTTGCAATTACTATTTATAGTAATTTTTGGTATCTTTAAATTTAGTTGGTTTTAGTGGGATTACGAAAGTTTTGTTATAGTTGTTTAGGAGTCAGAATCCTTGTGTTCATCTGGGTTACCCATGGGTTTCTCTTAGTTTTAAAGCATTAGAAGTTGTTTTAGGTCAGTTTCCTAGTCCAAGTTGGAGTTTGTAAAGGGAATAAGTTGAGTCTATAAAATATAAATAATTAAACAGTCATTGTTATTGGAGTTGAAGAAGAAATAAAGTTTGGTTTAATTGATAAAAAAAAAAAGTTGGGTTTAGAGAATACTGGTTGTGCTGGGAATTTTAGTGGACAGAAAGCTGTCTAATTGCTTTTCCATCTTCGTTTTTTCAAGTTTATACAGCACCATTCCTCTTGAATCCTAGGGATAAGGATTTTACCCTGTGGACTCTTTGAATGCAGTTGAGTCTTTACTAACCTTTTACTTTGGCATAAACTGCAAATTGTTCCAGTTCATAACCAAAATATTTCCATAATTAAGTTTATAATTTTTTTTTGTTTGAGAAGGTTAACTGAGACAATTAAGTTTATGATTTTGTTCCAAATACCATAATTATTGATCCAATGGATTATGACCTGACCATGTGGCTCTTTAGTGCGATTGAAATTTCTATTATCTTTTTCTTCGCATAAACTGCAAGTTGTTCCAATACCTAGCAGAGTTATTCCGTAACTGACTTATGATGCTGTCCACTCAAAGTATTATAATTTTTTTGAGAAAAAGTACCAACAATGTGTGATTTTAATTACCTATAGAAACTAAGGATAGTGCACTGAAACTGATGAAAAAAGGACAGTGCAGTGAGCCCTTTGCACTAATTTTCCTTATAAATCCTAAATCTAGCACAAACCCCATTTTGTATTAATTAATTTTTTATCAGTTAAAGATAAAATATATTTCTTTATATTTTTTCTTGTTTTATTTTGATCGAGAAACATAGCTTCCTAGAATCATGTTCTTTGACTTCTTGGAAATCCCGATGGATAAATATTTAACTAAATAAGAATAAAAATAAAATCAGAAGTGAACTTTAGAACTATGGCTTTATGCAAAAGTACAAAAAACAAAGGGAAGTACCTATTTCTGTAATTTCCCTTTGTTTTTTGGCCTTGTGTAAAGCAAAGGGAAATTATAGAAACAGGTACTTCATCTTTGGCAAAGTTCTCCTTAACTAATAGTCATTTTAGAAGTATCTTCGCACAAATTTCAATTGGAGTTTTTTTTTTTCAAAGCTTAGTTCCATATTTGCTAATTGTAAGTGAAACTTATGAATGACCATTAGACCATATTAGTAATTTTTATTTTTTTCCTGCTTGTGCAGACTGGAGTTGAACCAAACATTGTTCTATTTTTTGACTGCCCTGAAGATGAGATGGTGAAACGAGTGCTAGGTCGTAAACAGGTATTTGGCTTGCGTTTCTTCATGCCTTTCTGGAATTTATTTTCTTGATTAAAGTGTGACATTTTTGTTGTTTTGACTCAGGGACGAGTTGATGATAATATAGACACCATTAAGAAGCGCCTTAAGGTGTTTGCAGCATTAAATCTTCCTGTAATAAACCACTATACTCGAAGGGGCAAAGTTTACAAGGTGTTCTTTATGTATTTTGTTTTACCGAAATTTTTTAATATTATGCTGCTTAATTTGGGATATAGCAATTAAGGCTTGAAACTATATCCCATTTAACTTAGTTATATTCTCTTCTGCAGTTCATACAATATTTTGTTACCATTCATACTTGTTATTACTTGTTGAGTTTTATGTCAATGTTAATAGTAACATATACAAATGCATGCAGATCAATGCAGTAGGAACAATAGATGAGGTATTTGAAAAAGTCCGACAGGTGTTTGATGATTGTAAGGTATATCTTCTTTTCAATTTATTTTAAATGTAAAGTAATTGCGTATTTTTTAAACAGTTAGGGGCAGGAATAATGAAGTTTAGTCTGTCCAATGTAAATCATGCAAAATTGATAGCAACTTGCAAAGTTTTCTGCATACCATAACTCCAAACTAGCATGACAAATATTGACAATATTCTTCTAATGGTCAGAACATAATAATGAAAACAAAAAAGAACACACAAATAGATAAGTTAATGCATTTTTATCTCAGTTGAAGCTGTTAAATTTGGGATTTTTTGGCATATAAGTGAATTACAGTGCGAACAGCCTTGAACAGCTCAAAAAATAATGAAAAATGAGAGGAATTAGTCTGGATTAATTCTGGATTGAAGAAGAATAAGATAGGAGAAGAGAAAACTAGGGCTGAAAGCAGAAGAGATTGAATCTACTGATCTCTAATTGTCACCCACTTTTATTAGTAATATAATAAATAAGGAAATTACAAAACTGACCCTGTTTGAATAATAAAAGAAAAACACTCTTATAACTCTGCCGCCAATATACAATCAAAAGCATGTAACTTCTAACACTCCCCTTCAAGCTGGAGCATAAATATCATAGGGCTCCAGCTTGCTACAAAAGTGATTCATCTGAGCATGGCTTAAGCCTTCAGTGAAAAGATTGGCTAACTGATCTTCTGACCTCACATAAGGAGTGACAACTTGTCCACTTGAAAATCAAGAACATACTTTCATTGTGAAAAATGAAATAGAGCAACTTTTGGTTAATTTACTTACAAACATAGGCTAAATGGAAACTTAGGAATACACAATAAGAGGGTAAATTAAGACATGGGTTAAGGGTAACATTATTAATACCTGAGATTGAGGATGTGGTACCATTAGCTAGGATAACAGACTGAAGTATAGATGGAGGAGATAGGGAACTAAACAAATCTGGAGATCCAGTCATATGGTCTGAGACTCAAGAATCTATAACCTAGGTAGTAGACTTAGAATGAGAAGCGAGGCAAGCTATACATGTCTTGACAAGAGTGGTGGTGTTTCTGGAAGAAGACATATGGTGAAGTTTTTTATATTCTTCACGAGTGGTAGATGTATTCATAAGGTAAAAGTCTTCATACTACATCCCCTATTGAAGGTTGATGGAGGGCTCCTCCAAAGGAGGGTCCTGATGTGGGTTGACAAATGGTAGGCTGAGGGGGTAGGATCATTGAACCTATTTTTCATGGTGGACCTTCTTTTGCAGGAGTAGAAGTTCAGGACTGTTATCGGTCTTGAACCCTAATGGATTTCAGGATCGAAAGTAAGAAGAAAGGTAAGAGGAAAGAAGAGGAAGAGGGAGAAGCAGTAGAACACAAGAGTTGAAAGGAGGAGCAGAAGCTTAATGTTCTGCCGCCGCCACTTTAATTAATATTTATAGGTTATGCTCATTACATGGAAATGACAGATCTGCCCTTAGTCTTTACATAACAAATAGAGCAGAAAATAAGACTGAAATAAATAACAACTGAAACAACTAAATGACCAATAGCTAACCCTAGGCAGACTAGAACATCTTCTACCCTACGAACACAGTGGGACCGTAGCTGTGGGGCCCACATCAGTGTTCTCTACACTCCCCCTCAAGTTGGGAATAAATGTTTATCGTTCCCAACTTGGATAGATCTGCCTCTAGCTTCTTCCGTGGTACAGCTTTGGTGAGGATATCTGCCAGCTGTATATTGGAGGTGATGTATGGGAGACACACTTCTTGTGATGAGACCCTCTCTCGTACAAAGTGTCGATCAACTTCAATATGTTTAGTCCTGTCATGCTGCACTGGGTTGTGTGCTATATTAATAGCTGCTTGATTATCACAATACAACATCAGGGGCTTCTCATACTCAATACCCAACTCCTCAAGTAGTGATCTCAGCCAAAGAATTTCAGCCACTCCATTAGCCATTGACTTGTACTCAGCTTCAGCACTGGATCGGGAGACAACACTCTGTTTCTTACTCCTCCAAGAGACCAGGTTACCTCCCACAAGAGCACAATATCCAGAGGTAGACCTTCTGTCATCAACACTCCCAGCCCAATCGGCATCCGTATAAACTTCCACCTTCATGTGGTCATTGTTCTTGAACAGTATACCTCTACCCGGGCATCTCTTCAAGTATGCTAGTATTCTTTCTGCTGCTAGAAGGTGCGTGGTTCTAGGATAATGCATGTACTGACTGACAACACTAACGACATAACTGATATCTGGCCGGGTGAGGCATAGATATAGGAGCTTTCCCACTAACCGCTGGAACATAACTTTGTCTTCAAGCAGCTCCCCACTCTCTGCACTAATCCTGTGGTTCTGTTCAATGGGTGTATCTGCAGGTTTGACACCCAGCTTTCCAGTTTCAGCCAAGAGATCTAAAACATATTTCCTCTGAGAGACAAAGATCCCCTGTTTAGATCTAGCAACCTCAATACCCAAAAAATACCGTAGTGTACCCAGATCTTTCACCTCAAACTCTTGATGAAGGAGCTGTTTGAGGGACTCAATCTCATGGTTGTCATTTCCTGTCACCACAATATCATCAACATATACTGCAAGTAGTGTCAGTGACGACTCCACCCTCTTGATGAACAGTGTATGATCTGACTGGGCCTGCACATAACCGAACTTCCCAAGGGCTAATCTAAATCTGTCAAACCAAGCTCTAGGTGACTGCTTCAAACCATACAATGCCTTATTGAGCCGATAGACCTTCTTACCTGCCTCTGTATCATAGAATCCAGGAGGCAACTGCATGTAAACCTCTTCCTGCAAGTCCCCATTCAGGAAGGCATTCTTAACATCCATTTGGTACAAAGGCCAAGTGTAGCTTGCTGCAAGAGATAATAGAACCCGAATGGTGGTCATCTTGGCTACCAGGGCAAATGTCTCCAAGTAATCTATACCATAAGTCTGAGTGAACCCTTTTGCAACTAGCCGAGCTTTGTACCTCTCAATGGAACCATTCACATTGTGCTTCACAGTAAATACCCACCTGCATCCAACTGGTTTCTTTCCTTTGGGCAAGTCAACTAGCTCCCAGGTATTATTTTTCAACAGGGCATCCATTTCAACTTGCATTGCACTTCTCCACTCCGGGACTGATAGGGCTTCTTGCACTGTTCTTGGAATAGGGACATCAACAACGGAGGTGAGATAGGACCTGTAGGAGGGAGATAGGCGATCATAGGACACAAACTGGGAGATGCAGTGGGCTGTAGATGTGGTGCAATGCCGTTTTCCTTTACGGAGGGCAATGGGAAGGTCAAGGTCATCTGCAGAGGGTGAGGTAGCAACAATGGAAGGAGTCTCTGTGGGCCCTGGGACTGTAATATCTGGACTTGGAGCCGCAGAAGAGGTTGGAGCTGGCCGGGACTGCTGATGACCGGGATCAACCTGCCTGTATCGCCTGTGATAGACTCTCAACTTCCGATCCCTCTGACCACCCTCGCTACTGCAACCCTCATCATCAACTGGAATAGGTAAGGGAACAACCCCAAAAGTATTAACCCTGTCCTCACTGCACTCCCCCTGAAGAAAAGGACCCAAAACTCCACGCTCACCACTCTCCCCCTGAGGAGAGACCCGAGAATAGTAGGGTGTCTCCTCAAAGAAAGTGACATCCATGGATACAAACTTCTTCCCTGAGATAGGATCATAACAACAATAACCCTTTTGAGTTTGTGCATAACCAAGAAAGATGCATTTGGAGGCCTTGGGTTCAAACTTGGAGTGATGGGGATCGAGAAGCTGAACAAAATAGGTACAACCAAATGTCTTGAGGGGAATAGTGAACAACTCCTCATTGGGGTATAGAAGGGAAAAATGAGGTTTCATATCAAGAACCCAGGAAGGAATCCGATTAATAAGATAATACCGCTGTAAGGATAGCATCACCCCAGAAGCGAATAGGGACATTGGAGGTAAACATAATACTTCTAGCCACCTCCAAGATGTGCCTATTCTTCCTTTCTGCAACCCCATTCTGCTGAGGTGTATGAGGGCAAGTGCTTTGGTGGATAACCCCATGATTAAGGAGGTACGATGCCAATGGCTTAGCAAAGTATTCCTTTGCATTATCAGATCTAAGCACTTTGATCCTGGCATCAAACTGGGTTAGGATCATTTGGTGGAAGTTTTGGGTCAGGGCAGGCACTTCATCTCGTGAACGCATAAGATAAACCCAAGAAAACCGGGTGTGGTCATCAACAAATAACAAAAAATACCGGTACCCACCCATAGAAGGAATGTGATATGGCCTCCAAACATCAGTATGCACAATATCAAAAGAACTATTACTCCTTTTATTACTCAATGAATAAGAGTTTCTACAATGTTTAGCAAACTCACAACTTTCACACTTCAACTGAGATGACTCAACAGACTCAAACAAAGTAGGAAACAGACTCTTCAAGGACCGAAAAGATAAATGACCCAATCGGTTATGCCAAAGCATAACCGGACTCACAACCTGAGAAACAAGTAACTTCTTATCCACTGACTCTTCCCGACGAGAACTCTCCCCGAGCAGATAGATCCCATTCGTCTCACGGCCAGTCCCAATCACCTTCTTCGTCTCCAGGTCCTGAAAAACACATCGGTCAGGAAAGAAAGTTACTGAGCAGTTCAAATGTTTGGTAATACTACTAACGGAAAGGAGGTTAGTATCCAGTTTAGGAACATGCAAGACAGAAGACAAGGATATAGTATCCGACAGTTTGATGTCACCCTTGCCAGAAATAGGGACAAGAGAGCCATCAGCTATAGATACTTTATCCCTACCGGAAGATAAGTAATAAGTAGTAAACAAAGAGGGCAAGCTAGTCATATGGTCGGATGCACCTGAATCTATTACCCAACAAGGTTCAGTAGTACCTGGAGCAGAGGCATGGTAGGCTGAGGCTCGAGTACCTGAGTGTGCAAAGGCCGATGTGGCCGGGGCTGACGATGACTGCGGTAACTGAGTTGAACTACCAACTTCCTTCTCCAATTGTATTAGAGCAGCCCGAACTACAGCTAAGGTCTCTAATGGTGTGCCTCTTGTGCTAGATGAGGATGCTGAATCAGTAGTCATAGCCACATGAGCATTACCCTTTTTATTTCTCAACTTTGTCGGGACCAAATGTGGATGCAGCTTCCAACATGTTTCTTTTGTGTGTTTAGGTTTCTTGCAATGCTCACACACCACATCCCTTTTATCTTCCTTCTTTCTGTCCCTCTCTGAATCACCCTCTGTTTTGGGTTTGACAACTACCAAGGCAGGTGTAAGCGGCTGAGGTTGCATCATGACTTTCCTCCTGGTCTCTTCGCTATGCACTATGGAGTATGCCTGAGAGAGGGTCACACTATCTCTGGTCAAAATCTGTTGCCTCACAATATCATATTCTGAATTCAGTCCTGCCAGGAACTCAAACACTCTGTTTGTCTCGATGTGCTTTCTATGTACCTGAGCATCTTTGGGACTCTCCCACTCAAGAGTCTCTAAGTGATCAATCTCATGCCACAGGGACTTCAAGGTAGAGAAGTAGACCGACACCGGTTTCTCTCCTTGTTTAAGGGAATTTACCTCACATTTCAATTCATATGCTCTGGCAACATTAAGGGGTTGGGAGTAAGTCTCTTTCATCACATTCCATATCTCCTTGGCTGTCTTTGCCCATAAGTAATTTCGGCTGATATGGGGCTGCATAGAATTACAGAGCCATGTCATAACCAAGTAGTTTTCTTGGACCCACTTGGTATACATAGGGTCTCCCTTGGAAGGTTCTGCCACATCTCCCAAGAGATGCCCTACTTTGCCCCTTCCCCCAATAGCCATCATGGCTGATTGGGCCCATTCCAAATAGTTTGATCCATCAAACTTTACGGTTGTAATCTGAAAACCTGTCTCAGAACCACCACCATAACTGCTGTTCCCAAAACTGCCTTCTGCCTGATTCTTAAACTCCATTTCGGTCAAGAACCAGAAGTCTCAAAATTAGGGTTACTACAGTCAAAACCAGCACTAGGACTACCAACCACAATCACAAAATCAGTATAGAACCAATCTGTACTCACAGTAGATGTGCATGAAACATGTATAAACTGATCTGAAATCAACAACCACACACAACAGCAACAGTCCGAACTGTTTTTACCCCTTTAGAAGTGTTCGAAACCCCAAAAGAAAACTGAAAAACAGTTTGAAGAACAATCTGATATGCTGAAGCCAATTTGAGGTTTTAATCAGTCCTAAAAGCCGTACACTCCTAACAGTACCGTACGAATAAGGTTTGTATTAGGGTTAATATGAAACCCTAAAACTGATCAATGTTGAGGAGAACTATTAGGGTTTGCCGCAGGGATAAGATCACAAGGTTCAGTCCAATACTAGGGTTTGCTGCAGGGATAAGACAAAATCCTAGAGAATAGAGAGATAAAACCCTAGAGTGGTTCGGCCACTCTTGTTGGATAGGTTCAACCTAGACCTGTTAATGGGCCGGGCCGGCCCGACTTCCGGACGGGCTTGAACAGGATTTTTGGCCCGCGGGCTTAACCTCGGGCCAAAAAGCCCGGCCCGCATAAAATTCGAGCCGGGCTCGGGCTTTGCTAAAATAGCCCGACCCGAGCCTGGCCTGGCCCGACTTATAGTTAAACTTAAGTAAATCCGGCCCGACCTATAGTTAAACCTAAGTAAAAACCCTATGTGATGTCTATTTGAATAAATTTTTTGATTTGAGGTCATTGATTCACTTGTAGACCCATTGTTCATTTAAATAGGGGAAAAAAACATTTAAATTAAAATAGAAAATGTCAGAAAATTTTGAATTTCTTTTATTAGGTCGGGCTTCGGGCTCGGGCTCGGGCTTCGGGCTTTTCATCAGGGCCGGGCTCGGGCCCAAGTTGTAGGCCCGTTGGTCGGGCCGGGCTCGGGCTCGGGCCTAACAATTTTCTGTTAATAAAGAGTCAAAGCCCGGCCCGAGCCCGGCCCGGCCCGGCCCATGAACAGGTCTGGTCCAACCTATCTTCTCTGATATTACTTCTCTCAGAAAATAAAAGACTTACAATAGGATGCAGTTCGCTGCCTACCAAGGTTACCCGAACCCTAGCCTTCTCTGGTTCTTCCTGATCACCAACTCGTTGCAACTGTGGCACTTCTTCAAACAGCCGCTAATCCTCTGGAGATCTCCAAGAACCAGTCAACGAACTCTGCTTTCTCAGCTTCCAGCCCTAGATGGTTCTCATGTGGTCGGCTGGACTGGACTCACATGAGAAACCCTAGCTCTGATACCAAGTAGAAGTTCAGGACTGTTATCGGTCTTGAACCCTAATGGATTTCAGGGTCGAAAGTAAGAAGAAAGGTAAGAGGAAAGAAGAGGAAGGAGAAGCAGTAGAACACAAGAGTTGAAAGGAGGAGCAGAAGCTTAATGTTCTGCCGCTGCCACTTTAATTAATATTTATAGGTTATGCTCATTACATGGAAAGGACAGATCTGCCCTTAGTCTTTACATAACAAATAGAGCAGAAAATAAGACTGAAATAAATAACAACTGAAACAACTAAATGACCAATAGCTAACCCTAGGCAGACTAGAACATCTTCTACCCTACGAACACAGTGGGACCGTAGCTGTGGGGCCCACATCAGTGTTCTCTACAGCAGGGATAGGGAGATAACGTGTAAGGAAACCTAGATGAGCGAAGTTGTTTCCTCCATTAAAGTTGGCCCAAGTTGTTCCTATGTTGGTTGGATGGAGAAGGCACTGAAAACCTCTTGGACTTTCTTAAAGCCTGTTTTGTCAATTCTATGAATGCTAAAGGTTTCTCTGTAGGTGATTTCCATCATTGGGCGGTGAAACAATGGAACACCCTTTTTGGAGTTTGAGTAAGGTAAATCTTCACCAACAAACTCCTTTTCATCCTCCCATTTGAATCTGAAGCCCTAAGAATTTGGAAAATGGGAGCAAGGAACCATTTCGGCAAACTTCTCCATTTGGAACCTTGGCTTCCCAATCTTGTCTTTTGGCAGCTGGGAAAGAAGGAATCCTTTTCTTGGTTAAAAATCATGGGTCTTCCTCTACAGCTTTGGCCAGAGAACTTGGTTAGGAAGATTGGTGACTTTTGCAGTGGATATGTGGAAATGGACAACTTAGAAGAAGCTAGGAACACAGAGTGGGTTAGGGTGAAGGCACAGTGGTAGGACCCCCTTCACTCGTGGCCGATATCATTGCTGGGGAAGACATTTGGACAATCGCTTTTTGGCTGGAGCTAACCTAGAACTCAGAGAAGGTGCGGTTAGATTGGTGGATTGGGTTGATGTTGAGGATGACTGGATCTCCATGATGTTGAGGATGACTGGATCTCCATGATGTTGAGGATGACTGGATCTCCATGATGTTGAGAGGAGAGGATATAGGTGAGGTAGTGGCTACAACATTAAAGAGGAAGGCTATTACAGATGGCAAATGCCCATTATAGGAAGAAGTTCTTGTTTGGTATTTGCTAGAGAAAGGGTTGCTGAAGGTGGAGTTCTTGATAGGGGTAGAGAAAGGCGATTCCTGCCCCCCTTCCTGAAAACTCCACATGGCAGAAAATTGGGGCAGTGATAGGTAGGGGAGACCTAGGCCATTTGGTCTCTGTGGTTTGTCAGGCCGCTTTGTCAGCAAGTGGACCTAAAGGGCATGCTAATTCAGATTTCAAAATTTGAAAGTTGCTTGGAGTCAAAGATGAACAGGTGGCCTGCCAATTGGACATGTAGTGTAAAAATGCCCCGAAATTTACTTATAAGAGGAAATCTGTTTACCGCCTGTCTAAACGATCCAATGGTGGGTAGACTGAACTTCGAGGTACTCATATTACTGATCCAGTCCAAGGGGTAGTGGGCCAACAACTTTGTTCAATTGATACTTACCTATCGGGCCAACTGCTTGAGCTGCAGGGGAGAACCATACAAACCGACAAACCGGCTGACTCGAATCTCATAACCTGGATTGGGGAGAGGGGGGAGGTTAACCCTTCCCCTACCCCTGATAAGGTGGAAAGGACCCCTTTGGTCCCCACAGAGGAAGATTCCATGGCTGCCTTCAGTAAGGTGAGGAAGTGCCAAAGGAGGGTTAGAGAGCTAGGTGATCCAATCCCTCAATTTCTTGACTCATCTTGGGGCATGACTTTGTGATTACTCCTGCACATTCTATAAATCCCTTTGAAGAGGAAACACTGGAAGTTCCCCCTTTGGTGGTGGTAAGGCAGAGTGGTGTGGATGAGGTAAGTGGGTGTGTTTCTAATCCTGATTGCTCAAGGGATAGCCAATCAGGAAGGAACAAAAGCAAACCCTCTTGACAAGGACATGTTGCCATGGGTTCTTTTGAATTTTTTTTTTCTTTTGGGGATTTTCTGGGGGTGTTTCTATTAAAGGCATGGAGAGAGAAACAGTGGAGCTCTTGATGGAGAGTGAGAAGCGTTTCATAGAAGAAATGGGAAGAAAGGGAAGGAAAATTGACTGAGAACTTTTCTGTTTGGTTTGGGGGCTCAATAATAGGACGGGTGATTCAAATACTTGAGTCAGGGGGGGGGGAAAGCAAAACCTCTAATTTATTGGAAGGGATTTCTCTTTCTTGGAAAGACATCATGAAGAATTTCTCTACTTTGGCTGAATCCTTTCCTTGCCACTATAGCCTTACCCGAAACAAAGAAGCTCCCATCTCCCTTGTCCTATCCTCACATCACTCTTAGTACAACTGGAACCTAGACTTTAGAAGACCTTTGAGAGAAAATGAACTTGAGGAAATATCTAGATTCCTTTACACTCTCAGAGAAGTGTACCTTTCCCCAAACACCCCTGACACTTGAGTCTGGACCCTACACCCAGCAGGTAAGTTCTCAACCAAGTCCTACTTCAGGGCTCTAATCAAGAAAGATCAGTTAACTGAACTTTTCCTGTTTAAGACAGTCTGGTGCACTCACATTCCCTCCAGAGTTTGCTTTTTGCGTGGGAAGCCAGTCTGAAGAAGATCAGCACTTTGGATCTTCTCTAGAAAAAGAACCAAGGAAGGTCCTATTTATCCCCTCATGTTTGCTGTTTGTGTGTAAAAGCCGGGGAATCAGCCAATCACATTCTGATCCACTGTGAGGAAACCAGAAAATTCTGGAATTTCTTTCTCAATTATTTCAATTTTAGTTGGACATTCCCCGAATATGTGATAGACTATCTCAGACAATGGACAGCAAGAAAGTTAAGCAAAAGAGGAAGGGTTCTATGGATTTCCATAGCACATGCCATCTTATGGAGCATCTGGGAAGAAAGAAATAACCGAATCTTCAACAATAGAGAAAGAAACTTTGAGGAGCTTTTGTCTATCATTTCTCATAGAATTTTCGTTTGGACCTCCAACTCAGAGCATTTTAAAGGAGTACTATTTTCTGACCTCCAAAGAAATGCTGCAGAATTTCTGTTCTCCAAACACCAATCCTTAATCCTCTCTACCCCACATTCTCCTGTGGCGGAAGGGGAGATAACCTTGTACTTTGATGGAAGTTCGTTTGGAAACCCAGGTGCAGCAGGAATCGGTGGAATTTTTAGAAGAAGAGATGACACAGTTATTTGGGCTTTTAGTGGACCAATAGGGATAGCCTCTTCAACAAAGGCTGAAATTATGGCAGCACTAACTGGAATCAGGATTGCGAGAGATCTGGGTTTTCAGAACATCACCATAAAAGGAGATTCAACAAATACAATCAGGTGGTTAGCTGACTCTGGCAGTGGGCCATGGGCTTTAGCTCATTTTTTGACTGAAGCAAGGGATATCCTTCTCAACCTAAATGCACATCTGGGTTGGATCCCTAGGGAGCTAAACACTGATGCAGATGGTCTAGCAAAAGCTGGTGCTCACAGGGATGTCTTGTTTAGTGATAGTTCTCTTCCTACTTAACTCTTGAGTTGTAACTTCTGTGTACATCTTCTTATCTACCCTCTATTTCATAAATAAAGTTAACATCTTTTTTCAAAAAAAGAGTTTCTCTACTTTCTTGGAAGGGATTTCAGTCAAGATCGGTAAAGGGGATAGAACTAAATTTTGGAATGACCCTTGGTGCTTGGATGGCCCACTAGCTGATTCCTTTCCTTTCCTTTTCCAGTGTGCTTCTAACCAAGATTCCTCAGTGGCTGTGAGTTTCTGTTCTTCCGGAGACTCTGTGATTTGGACCCCTCTTTTTAGGAGGAACCTATTTGACTGGGAGTTGGAAGAGATTATGGAGCTGATGGATCTTCTTCAGAAGCAGAAGATAGACCTGTTCTTGGAAGACAAATGGTGCTGGAAATGGAATCCGGATAGTGAATTTTCTGTCAAATCCCTAACTTCCAAATTGTGCAGCTTGGGCCCCATTAATTTCCCAGCTACTCAGATCTGGAATCTTACAATGGCCCTTGATAAATGCCTTTCCAGATCTAATCTTGAGAGGCGGGGCATTCAAATATTGGATCTTTCTTGTGGTCTTTGTGGGTTTCTTCCAGAATCTACAGATCATTTGTGTCTTCACTGTCCGATCTCCTCCCGGGTGTGGGAGCACTTTCTCAAATCCATGGACATCAGTTGGGTTATGCCTAGGTCGGTCAAGGAGCTACTCTGCTGCTGGAAAGTAAAAGGCCTAAGTAAGAAAGGAAAATTAGTGTGGAGGACCATCCCTGCAGCAGTTTTGTGGTCCATTTGGACTGAAAGGAACAGCAGGATTTTCTGTAATAGAGTTAAAAGTCCTGAAGATATAGTGCAGAGAGCAGTGGGCAAGCTGATCTCTTGGGTTTCTGTTACTGAGGAGTTCAGAAATCTGAATTTGCCTTTTTTTATTTTGGTCTCACTCCTGTTGGAGCTTGTAACTTTGTTGCTCTCGACTGCCTTCCTGGGTCTGAGTTCTGTCTGTATGTTCTTTTGTTTTGAATAAAATTACCTTACTTTTTCCAAAAAAAAATCCTCTAATTTATTATCTCCTATTGCAAGTCTGAAAATAATTTCCTGGAATGTTAGGGGCCTTAACTCAGGAAGGAGGTTGGCTATTTTCTCCAGTGTTTTAAAAGCTCAGGGTGCAAAAGGAGGTTGGCTATTTGTTCAAATTTGAGGATATCAAGAGCTTCATCCTCACAACTGAAAGAAAAAAGAAAGAAATCCGCATTGAGTCTCCTCACCTGGAAGGAGCTACTCGGCTTCCATTCAGCCGTTGCCCAAGTCCACTCATCTTCCTCATCTGGTCCAGAGTTAGCAAAT